>NC_053022.1:415003944-415133254 GCF_003073215.2 Triticum urartu | reverse complement strand
GGCTAGAGGGATGGTCGGGGCGGCGGCGGACCGGCGGTGGGGAGTGTTTTCGGGGCAGGCGGGGCGGTGCACCGTCGGCCGCGGGCGGCGGGAGGCTTCTCTTTGGCCGGCTCAAGGGGGTGGAGGTTGAAAATGAACCGCATGCCCTTGATTTCGTATCCAACGGCTCCAAAATTGACTGACCAGAGATGAAAAAGTCAGTCGACCAACATGTAGCCTCACCTTGCTAGTGCGTTTAGTTTCGACAGCAAAATTCAGTTTCGACAGCAAAATTCAGTTTCGATAGTTAAGTTCAGTTTCGACATTTAAGTTCAGTTTCGACAGTTAAATTCAGTTTTGACAGTTAAATTCAGAGATGAGCGGCTGATGTATTTTACATCTAGCACTTTGTGGTTATGTATTTTACGTCATGTATTGGAGATGCTATTAGAATTCCACTCAGGTTAACGTTGTTCGTTGTCTCTCTTGTCCTACTTCAGCCTCGGCGTCGTACAACTCACCGGAGCTTCTCCAATGACGAAACCCTCCATCACAGTGGAGCAGTACCTTGGGCTCCATCTCTAGACGCCTAAGATCTTCTTCCCCTCCTTCGATAGCCAAGTCAGCCGAAGCATCCTCACCGGCCAACCCAATCACGCTGAGATCGACATGGCTTCACCAAAGAGGTTGTACACTTGTTGCATCTCTTTTTTTATTCTACATGTTATATATATATATATTGTCCACTGAGCACTCGTAGTAACGGGAAATACGATTATTTTATCCTACTATATGACAAGCAGTGAGGTACCAGGCAACTTAGCTATCCGTGATGGACTCTCTTGAACGCCATCATTATTTATCTCTGCACGTTTGAGCTGTGCATTTGTCGATGGGCCTGGGAGTTGAGCTAGTATGGCAGTGGCCTGGGTCCAAAGTAATAGAAGTAGCACAAAAACATTTTTTTAGTGTAGGATTTTCCTTGCTCAAGCCTGCCTACTAGAATCGCCAGTGCTTGAAAGGAAAAGTGAATGAAAAACATCGGAATTAGAAAGTTTCCTATGGTACTACTTTTCATAAATTTGGTGCAAAGGAATGGAGCAAAGGAAAACTGTAGGATTTGTTCCTTTAGTGTCTCCTTGAAAGAAAAACCGTAGGAATTCTAATTTCCACTTCTCCGCCTTTTCATATTCCTATACATCAAGCACAAGACTAAGAGATAGTAGCATAATAGCATTATAACCGTACATTTTCTTGGGGTTTGACTTAATCTCACCATGCTTTTTTGCATCGTGTGATCTTCCAATTGTTGTGAATCAAACACCCAGATTGGCAGAAATCCTGTGTTTTTAAATTCTCTATTTTGCACATGCATTCCTATTCTATTCCTGTCTATTTCCTATCCCTGCATTGTTAGAATCCTCAAATTCAAGCAAGCCCTTACTCAATTACTTTTGTTACAGATATGTGTCAAAGAAAACCTTGTGTGGTTTGTCCTGCTCCTGCGGTGTTGTGTTCCACCCTAGCTCAGCTACTCCAACGACGGAAGGGTTCACCACAGCAGGGATCCGCTCTCCAGACTGTCTTTCGCCGCCTCAGATCTTCTTCCCCGCCGCCGGCAGCCACGGCAACTGCATTACCATCATCAACTGAGCAGATGACCTTGAGGACTACACAGGTCCGCAAGAGAGGTCGCACTCTTCCGTGTCTGCTTACGTTATGCGTCGCTTAATATGATGACATGCTACATTATCATCGTGTTCACCTATTAGACTCCGAGTCAGGTCCAAACTAATGCTGAAACTTGAGTTTTTAAATGGTTGTGGGGTACATATTGGGGCAGCAATCAGTACTATCTGTCTACTATCTAGTTAATCTCCGGTGTCTACTATGAGTTTCATGTTGGGTGCAAACAAACATTAAAGGAGCCATTATCTGTATTTTTTAACTAAAGCTATTATCTTCCTGTTATCATTGGTTTTGGGTCTATCCACACTTTTCTACCATCACTCTGGATTTGTGCATGCACTCCTTACATAATCTCACTATGTTTTATTCCTATGCATGCCAGCTATTGTACACAATGGAACTGAACATGTAGAGCAAAAGAGACGAGCCTTGCGTGGCAATAAAATTTCATGCAGACGTCGTTCCATGGTGGGTGCAAAGGCAGCCCCCCTCCACCCATTTCAGATCGTAATCAAGTGGAAGATAACTGTTATGAGGGGGATTCAGAAGGAGAAGACCACTCCTATTTACCCCATGAGGTCTTCGCTCTAACTTGGCATGCTGATGTTGGTAATATCATGCATATGGTGCCTTGCATTGCTTACTGTATACATTAAAGATGTCATCTGCTTAGTTTAGGCATGCTTTGTGTCAATGCCATTTGTTTAGTTTCTTTATCGTATATGTGAATCATGCAATGCCATCTTGTCTAGCCAGGCATCATATATGTGAATTTTGCAATGCCACCCTGGTTAGCCAGTCATCTTATATGTGAATTATATCATGCCATCATTTTTTATTACGTGTTAAATTTGTCAACAATTTTAGTACATTCAATTACTCTTCCTATGCATCAGCCATTTGGCATGGTCATGGAAAAATCTGGAGTGGAAACAAGGTCTTCAGAGCAGACAATGCTATCTGACGAAGCGCATGTCTTGCTGGTTACCGATACCTCCTCAGAGGAGGATTCAGAGATAGATGACCAGTCATATCCCCCCCCCCCCGAGGTGCATGCCCTAACTTGGAAGGGTTATGTTGCTCATATCGTACGTATGGTATCTTGCATTGCTATGTCATTTGCTTAGTTTAGATATGCTTTGTGTGAATGCCACCTGTTTAGTGTCTAATTACCATATATGTGAATTATGCAATGCCATCTTGTTGCAAGACATTATATATGTGAATTATGCAATGTTATCTTGTTGCAAGGCATTATGTATGTGAATTATGCAATGCCATGCTGTTTAGGCAGGCGTCATATATGTGAATTATATCATGCCGTCCTTTTCTTGTATTTCTCATTGCTTTTGTCAACAATGTTTGTATGTTCAACTACTCTTCCTGTGCATCATCCATTTGAATTGGTGATGGAGAAATCTGGAGTGAAAACAAGGTCTTCAGAGCAGACAATGCTACCTGCTGAAGTAGATATCTTGCTAGTTACACATAGCTCTTTAGAGGAGGATTCAGAGATAGATGACCAGTCCTATTATCCCCCTGAGGTGTATGCTCAAACTTGGCAGGGTTATATTACTCATATAATGCATATGTTGTATTGCAATGCTTAGTTTTTACATCATATACACAATATTGAATGCCATCTCCTTAGTTGACACATCATATATGCGATTGCCCTCTGCTCACTTCCTTAGTATATAAATCATATATTTGAATTATGTCATGCCATGATGTTTACATAGACAGCATGTATCTGAATTATGGCATGCCAACCCATTTTCTAAAGACATAATATAGTTATATCATCTCATCCTGTTTACATAGTCATCATATTTAAATTATGTCATTCTATCCGTGAATTATATCATGCCATCATGTTTACATCGACGGCATGTTTGTGATTATGGCATGCCAACCACTTTAATAGACACATCGATAGTTATATCATATCATCCTGTTTACATATTCATCATATTTTGAAGTATGTCATTCTATCCTGTTTAGTTAGCCATCATACATGTGAAATTGTGTCATGCTATCCTGTTTAATTAGCCATCATATATGTGAAATTATGTCCTGCTATTCTGTTTGCTTAGACAACATAAATGTGAATTATTTCATGCCCTGTTTTCTTCCCTACTATCCATTGCACCTGTCTATCTTACAATGTCTGTACATTCAATTAATTTTCTTGTTTATCAGCCATTTCAATTGGAGGGAGTGATGGCAGTATCTGTGGGAGTAAAAACACGGTCTTCAAAAAAGATCGTGCGACCTGTCGATGCAGATAGAACCACGGCTGTACTTGCCCAAGAACCAGCCCCACCACACATAACCCACACTCATGCAGATTGTACCCCTACCCAGTTGGACAGAGAACCAGCTACACCTCTTCTAACCCCAACCCCAGCAGATAGACACCTAGTTCCCGTTGACACAGCACCGTCTCCACCACAGAGCACCCAAACACGAGCAGTTAGTAAGGCAACTGCAGTGCCCAAATCATGAGGACCACCACTCCGAACCCGAAGTCAACGCTTAAAGCAGAAGAAGAAATGTTCTCAGGTCAGGTTCCGTAGCTATGGTTCATACTACTTTGCTCTTGCATCACTGTATTTACTGATACCAACTAATTTCAAATTTGAAGGATGCAATTGAAACTCCAATGGCGCAACAGGTATGTTTTAAACCTGTTTCTTCAACGTGTTTGGCTGTTCGCTGTTGTAACTTGCTCTATGTTGATTTCAGTTTCAATTGAATAAACAGTTATGTTCTCATGCCATGCACATTACAAGTGTGGTTATTGTTGTGTAGTTTCCCACATTTATATTATGTCTATGCTGCTTTGTCTTAAATAGATATGATTCGAACTGTATCTATCTTGATTTGGCAACATAAAATAGAATGATATAGATCATACAATGACCATACTACATAGATATATGTTTGTTTCATGATGTTATCCTGTCCACCTTACTACTGAACTGGTTTACCAAAATGAGTTTCATATACTACATTCTAAACCTGGGATGTGTTTGTTTGTTTCTCTTTTAGAATGCGGATAAAATATTGGAGAAGAGTACCCTGTTATGCAATGGTAAAGGAAGTAATGCAGATAAGGTTCAAGATAGTGAGACATCCCTGTTGGTCTCCAAGAAAGCTGATAAAAACTATATTGAAGACACTAAGACAACCCCAAAGTCCTATCTTGATGTAGTGTTCGAGTTACTGGCTACCACTGCTGGCACCAGCTCTTCGAACTCATTGCCTGAATCAGTTCGGCTTCTTGACTCTCAACTTCAAGTTGAAAGACATCAATCAGATGTTATGCGATAGGAAGCCGAAGGACTGAGGAAGTCCCTGCATAATTCAGATGCATACTTTCTGGTGCAACAGCAAGCGCTGGAGGACTTAAGCGCCAAACAAGAGAAAGTTAATAAGCTTGCTAAGCATCTTGCCAGCATTATGGGTACCCAGGATATTGTTTCTTAAGCTCTTCTAAAGTGGTTTTAGTTCTGGACTTGTTTTGTTGCGGTGTTTATATGCTGCTGTGTTCCCTATATTTGCACTGGTGGCGAACTTTGATGCCCAGTGGATGTAATATGTGTAATAGCCGTGATAGCCTAGTGTAAGTTGCTTGCTTATTTATTTCCTTGTTGTCTTGTTTATTTGTTTGCTTGTAGTCAGTGCAATTCTTTTTCCGCGGTTTGCTAGTGGCTGCAATAACCTATTTTTTAAAACTAGGCCACAATAACCATGGGCTAATATTTATTGTAGTGACACTGGGCCTCCTACGGGCCGTAGAAATAGTGGGCCTTCTACGGGCCGTATAAACAGTGGGCCTTCTATGGGCCGTAGAAACAGTGGGCCTTCTACGGGCCGTAGAAACAATGGGCCTTCTACGGGTCGTATCATCAATGGGCCTTCTACGGGCCGTATCATCAATGGGCCTTATACGGGTCGTATGATCGATTGGCCAAACATGGGCCAAACAGACCGCATTCTTGCCGTAAACGGGCTAGAGTTGGATTCGTCCGTTCATGGGCCGACCATAACGGGCCATCGTTAATAGGCCGTATTTGATGAAGCTATGAAAACGGCCCAACGTATTAACGGACCACAAACGGGCCGACTGTAACCATGGGCTGAATTTGGCCCACAAGCAGAAAATGAAAGTAATGGGCCATAAGTAAATGAATGCTGGAAATGAGCCCAAGAATAAATGGGCTTTGAGAATGCCGAAAGATAACATGGGCTGGAGATGGCCCAACGGAATAACGGGCCGTTAATGGGTATAAAGTGATACACTATTCATTACGGGCCAGTTTCACCACGGGCCGTTAATGGGTGTAAAGTGATACACTGTTCATTATGGGCCAGTTTCACCACGGGCCGTTAATAGGCCAAGAGTTACATAGGGCCTCATATGGGCCGAAAGACGTCATGGGCCATACATGGGCCAGAAGTGAAAACGGGATGGAATCATATTGGATGGCGCAGATGACGCTACTGGGCCTAATTCGGATAGGGCATAACGGGCCTTGGGTTAGCGGGCTGTAAATGGGCTATATGTGAATAGGCCGTTAACAGGCTTTCCATGGGCCGGCCCGCCACCTTTTGACCAAGTCAAATAGGCCGGCCTTTTCACAGGAATGGGCCTCTGTTGGGCCGTGCCACGTGTCAACATATCATAGGCGCCTTCTGTCCAATGAGTGGATGACATCTGTCCCGACGATGAGCCGACACGTGTTTCCTCCAGCCAATGATGATTTTACACGTGGAAAATCCCCATTGGTCGGGGCTGTTAATGGGTTATCGGATCCAAAACCCGACCCGATAGCTTAACGGCGTTCCATTACGGTGGATGCCACATGTCGGTCACCCTGACGAAAGCACTTCTGTTACGCGCGATTTATCGTCATGGAAGTGGACACTTCCGTGATGATAATTTTGGTAATGTCATGGAACACTTCTACGACAGCGCATGTATAACTACCTTGATTCTGTCATAAATTTGTCATGGATGTACATGCATGAGAAAACACACGACCTACTGTGACAAACACGTATCATCACGGAAGTGTATTTTTTGTAGTGTTTATTGATGACATTGACTGACTTTGCATTTGATGCGTGCTCCGTATTTTGTTGACGACACTTACGGTCATTGTATTTGAAGCGAAAGCACGATATGGTCACTGGACTTCAGAATAAGCTCATCACGGTAACCACATACATTTTGTCGTGCTAACCAACATGCGGTTGGATGGTTAGAGGACAGTGGTTTCTCGAGCCCACCAAGGTTAAAGTCCCGGTGCTCGCATTTATCTTGTGTTAATTTCAGTATTTTCCGGCAATGTAAGTTCAGTGGGAGGAGACGTTCCACTCGACTACGAGGCACCTATGGTGACTTCATAAAATCTCAAGATCATATATGTTGGCCCACTCTCTCGAAGGTGCTCATAGGGGTAGGGTTCGCATGTGTGCTCTTATAGCGGTGAGTGCTTGCGCGTATATATGAGCCCTTGTGTCTGTACCGTGTTAAACAAATACATATCATGATTATACGGTCACTGGCTCACCCCGTACAACTCCGTATTTTGTTGATGACACAATCAATTGACCAGTCAAACGTTCCACGCGGAGCAACTAGTGTTGCACCATCGGGGCGCGTAACCGTGGGGCCCACCTGTCAGCCCGTATATGATAGAAAGAAATGGTAGTTTGAGTCTGTACTGTGTTAATAAAATGATCATACGGTCAGCCCGTAGGGTGATCATACGGTCACTGGCTCACCATACAGCTCCGTAATTTGTTGATAAAATGATCAATTGACCAGTCAAACGGTCCACATTCAGTAGCGCACATTACCATAGGGCCCACCCGTCAGCGCGTATATGAAGGACGGAAATGGTAATAAATTAGTGGCCGGTGGGTATTCGAAGTCGTGAGACCTCTGGTTGGCAGTCACCAGCGGTTGGGGGGCATTCATTGGGAGGTGGGGTGGGGATCCCCGAAGAAAAAGCTCGACGGGGGGGGGGCTTGAGGGATGGCCGGTGCAGCGGGGACCGGCCGTGGGGAGTGGTTTCGGGGGGGGCGGGACGGCCGCGGGCGGCGGGGGCTAGCGGTTTGGCCGGTGGTGGCTGGCGGCTCAGGGGGGTGGAGTTTGATGATAAACTGGAGGCCCTTGATTTTGTATCCAACGGCTGGAAAATCTAATGACCAGAGATGAAAAAGTCAGTCGACTGACATGTAGCCTCACCCCGCACGTACACATGCACACACGCAAGACACGCACGCATGTAGACGTGCAACACTGACACGTACACACGCACGCATGCTGGCGTGCAACACTGGCACGTACACATGCACTCACGAACACACACGCGTACGCACCCATGCATGCAACACTGAAACGTACCCTTGCATGCACGCAACACTCGCACGCCTGCATGCACACAACACAGGATGGAAGACACACGCTCAACCTATACGTGCATGCACCCTTTGTTAAGGACATGGATTGTTACGGGTATTAATCAATCTTATCTATGATAAGCAGAACATTGATGTTTACAGTGGTCTTTATGAATCACAAGGTATTGAACGGGCTATCAACATAGTAGGCTTATCTACATGAAGAAGATGACATCACACTCAATGAACAATCATCCGTTTATGAAATGCCCGCTTCTGACTGCCCTGGCCCACCAAAGGTTCCTCTGCTGTGCGCTGCCTGCGTTGGGTCGCTGACATGCAGGCCATGCACCCAAAGAGCCAACACGTCAGTGGAAGAACGGTGTGGTGTCCTAGGTTAGAGTCGAGGGCGCCACTCGCGGCATGCCCGGCTAAACACGCCTTCGTGCCGCATTCAAACGCCTCCATGAAACCCGCCCATGTGGAAGCCGAGAAACCCACTCTAGACACACGTCCGTTCATGACCGGGTCGGCGTTAAACGCAACGCTGGCCGAGCTCCTCCCGTCCGCTGTCTATTTAATCTCCTATTTAAATGAGGCCAAACGCCGGCCAAGAATCGCACACCTCCGCCGCTCCCCTATCTCCTCCACCATTTTGTCCACTCTTACAATGGCTTATGAAGAGTAGTTATTCTGCATCCAAGCCGGCTGGGTAGCCCGCTGGATACCAGCTATGCAGCTCGCTGATCCACCTCCCTCCCCTTGCCCGACGGAGCCAGTTGCCGCCCCAAGCCGGCGCGCGGTTCAGCAACTCGCCACTCTAGGCCAGCTCGACAAGGAGCGGCGCACGAGCGTCGTTGCTGCCGTCCACGCCGCCGCCTCATACCGCGTCTCTCGTTTCTGTGGCCGAGACTCCCATGCCGGTGGCCGCGCCATGCAAGCAGCGACAGAAGCCGGGTGCGCGGAGAGCGACGAGTCAGTGGCCAGCGCCTCTGCATCCGCTGCCATCATCGAGAAGAAGTAGAACACATGAGGCCTCCGCCGCTTGGGTCCCATGAAGGCCACCACGGAGGCGACGCCGACGTACACATCAGGTGTCTTGCCGGATCCTTTTGTTGCGAGGACCTTCATCAACCCTGGATGGGCTCCATGGAAGAGGGGAATGTTAGGATGAACTCAAGCCGGTGCCGGCCATGGCGAAGTAGTGGTCGATGATGAACTCGAACCGGTGTCGGCCACCATCAACTTCGGCACCAGCCAATGATATTAGTTGGGCAGTGGGGAAGAGAGCCGTCCTTTGCGCTGAAGCATATACCTCCGGGGCTGCCGGCAGTCCGGTGATCGTGCTACCGGACATGAGGAACACAAATCGATCAGCGGGCGACCATTTAGGCCAGGTATTATATACCTGTGCTGTCGAGAACTAGCACTGCGTAGTTCATTTGAATGTAATGAAATCTGTCATGTTTGTATGAAAATCCGGTATTTTATATGATTTTCGTCGTTGTTTATATGAAATATCTGTTTGTCTACGTGTTTGCATGAATTTCTTCCGGTTGGCTGAGTTGTTGTCATAATGTGTGCGGCTACGGTTGGATGGCGTAATTTGCGGGTCGCCGGTCGGTCTGCGGGCGGCTCGGGCGGCATTGTGGGACAAAAAACATAGCTCGTGCGACTTCGTCTCCAACGTGCGCGCTGGAGGATGCATGACAGCATGAGCACCCGAGCATTCCTCGTTCATCGGTGGCAAAGGCACCGGTGGACAAAAGGGTCGCCAATATTTTGGCTACCCCGGGCAAGATCCAAACAACCCCTCCCAACAGATTCAAATCCCTCGTTCGCCATGGAATTTTTCCATTTGCTATTTTCATGGACTAGCAAGATGCTCGTGCATTGCACGGAACATCAAGATGCTTTTTTTACAAACTCCCGCATGCATGCAAGGGATAATTAATGTCCTCCTTTGCTAGTACCATGAGGCAAACACCATTAATATTGCATCGATTAGTGTTAGTGGCCTTGTATATCTGCAAATTGTAATTTTGATAGTGGCCCCTTGTATATAAAAATGGAGGGAGAAAGATGAGAGATAAGTGAGGAGGAGTGGGACGTGGTGGTGACTGGTAGTCGGACTGGACGGAGGCATGGGGATGGACGGCGCATTATGTCTAGGTTTGTATCTCTCTCACACACACCCACGTAGGTGGGGGACGTGCACGAAGAGAAGAGGTGCACGCACGGCGCACGTACTCCCGTCTCTTTCCCAACCACACCCGCGCGGGTACACAGTGGAGCTCATTTTTGTACGAAAAAGGCAGCCCACGTGGTAATTTGGCACGTGCACTGGTTGTCCACTTGGTGGAGGGAGGATCGTCTACCACGGGTGAACAAACAAATTGTGACTGGACGCGTTATGTTAAATTAAAAAAAGAGGCAAACCATGTGGGGCCTACCTTAGAGGCAAGGCTCTATACACTGGAGTACTTTTGATGTGTCCCCTCAACTCGCAGAACGAGGAGAAGCTTGCTTAGTACACCGTCTCCCCCGCCCATGGGCGCGCTGTCTCACAGGATGAGGTGAAGCTTGCTTATCAATACTACTACTACTACTACTAGTAGTACTACTATACGCCTTTACGCCTGCTCCCTCGCCAACGCGCGCGGTGGCTCGCTGCACGAGGAGAAAATTTTACTACTCCCTCCATTTACTCCTCGTCCCTACTACATACTTTGGTTAGTACTCCCTCCATTTACTTATACAAGGCCACTATAAAAAAATACATTTTGCATCTATACAAGGACACAAATAGTAATCGAGACAAACGTTACTACTCCCTCCTTTCCAGTTTATGGCTCAATTTCAAAATCTCCCAACCAAGGTAGACGGTGAGTGGTCGAATTAATTTCGTAGTTTGCACAAGTAATTAGTACGCTTGTTTTTCTCAGGAAGTTATGTTTACCGATGCATTAATTAGAACGAATGCATGAATGGCCACTAAATTTCCATGAACTTGTACATGCATTGGTTAGTTTCCTCTTGACACTGCTTGCGTCGGGTGATCTAACGCACCTCGAAATCCAACATGTAATGGTACTACTACTAGTATAGTAGAAATGAGACTTATCAAACGGAAAAACGAATGTTTTTTAGATGAGCCCTATAAACCCTAGTGGGTACGTACTCCGTAAAAACAGATTTTTCCAAAACTAAGTCGCTCCCTTTCATGAATTCTGTAGTATACTCCTCCGTCGACGCTCCCATTCATGAATTCTGTACTTCCTGTCGCCGACATGTGGGACATATAGCAACCGGGTCGATGTGTCAAGCACCAAATAATAGTGCAGAACAGCAGGGGGACACACCCCACTCGTATCGGCCTAGTAGTAGTAATGAGCAATGAGACGTCAAATCACAATGTCGCACCTTCCCAGACGGACGAAGCAACCATTATTTGACACTTCGGTTCACCATCATCTCAAACCACGTAGTATTGCTTCTGCCTCAAGAGGGACACGCGCATCGCCTTGGTACATCATGACACGTGGGACCGCATGACAGGCCATGCTCCCCCGCCGATCGCTCAGTAAAATCACCTCATTTTTACTATATGTCCTCCGTATCGGTTTACTACATGGCATGCACGTCGTTCTAGGTTGAGAATTTAACTGGCTATATATGTGATGAACAGTACTTTGGCCTTTAAAAAATGTATACTTTTGTACAGTAGTACTATCAATGGATTGCGCCATGGAGCAAAAATTGAAATTAAAAACAAGGTTGTACATATAGAGAGCGCTCGTCGCCAAATTATGCATATATTACTATTAAAAAAGCTAGTACGTGCTTAATTGGGGTGCTAAATTCTATTAAAGAAATACTAGTAGTATGTACATACTGAAGAGTTAAATTAACAAGAAGAAACATAACATAGTTCTGCTGGGGGCTCAGCACAACATACCCCTCAAATTAAACTAAGCACACCTGAAATTAAACTATGCAATTAATCTGGTAGACATTGCATTAGAAGTTTAGAACCACCATGAGCAATCACACTGCCACCTTACTCGGAGTCCTCATCCACGTCCTCGACTTCGTCCTTGTCCCTCTTCCTCTTGGTCGATACTTCTTTGCTTGAACCGCACACTTGGTTGTTGCTCTTCATCCAACCCTTGTAGATATTGAAACAAAGGTTGCCATTCATTGCAGTGTAGTGGATGTGGTCTATCTAGTACATTCCGCTGCCATGCATGACGATGAAACGTGTAATGAGGTTTCTCCAGTTTACGGTACGAAGGATGAACCAAGGCTCTTGCCAGGGTCAGCATTGAAGGCTGACGAGAGGGCACCAGCCGATTCTTCAGGAGGTCGAAGGGGTTGCCTACAACGAGGCCTATCCGACCCAGGACTTCTTTGTCGTTCTTAAAGTGTAAAGTAACGAATTTCATTGTTTTGTCCTTAGGGAAGTTCTTAAAATCATGGCACTCAACATCGGCATGGCATATGTGCTAGACCAAGCAAACATTATGTATGCAATCCTGGATCACGACGGGCCTTCTTCCTCTCTTCGTCCTTTAGATCCTTCTCTCGTCCTAGGACTGTGGTGTACTCAACATCTAGCCCAGCGACCTACTCATCATCTGAGTTTTCGAACATGCGGCCGAAGCGAGAAAGGCATCCTTTCACCGTCGCGGAAGAACGGGTGTAGATGATGTCGAACTGATCACCGGTGATGGTTCTAACCTTGTACTCACTGCCGATCATGGAGATTTGGGACGCCATGGATTTGGGAGGAGGGTTAGGATTAGTGGAACTGCCGTAATGTGAATGGAAGGGACGACTAGGAGCGAACCTCCATAGTATTGAATGACGTGCAGGGATGAGTAGGAGCGAACTGCTAGCGTGCAAACGGCAGGGTAGTGGCTTTCCATTCTCCCATGATACGGGCTTCCGAGAGCCCTTGGATCTGAGATCGAATGGTTGCATGGCGTGATTCTAGACCTATGGGTGAATATCCTATCCTGGAGGGTTATTCTGCAAATTTTCAGCAACTTAGCATGCGACTGTTTGATCTCAGATCCAAGGGCTGCCAGCAGCCTGTATCATGGTGTCGCGCCTACCACGAACGTCACGTCGCTCGCACGGTCGCGCCCTTGGAGATTTAACACGGTGCGTTAGGCTATCTGATGTTGGCATGTCATACATAGTCATCACTTAGTCACTCATACTACAACAAGGTTGGCTATAAGGTTGGCTATTAGTGTATTTTCTTACTCCTCTCTATCTCTTTCTTCGTACTCCCTCCGTCCCATAATATAAGAACGTTTTTGACACTAGTGTAGTGCCAAAAACGTTCTTTTATTATGGGACACAGGGAGTACTAGTATTTATTGCATTTGCCAAGAAGTGACCTCTTCCAATGAAATGGTGTCGCTAAGTTTGCTTCATTTAATTAGCAATAGACTCAAAATTGTCTTTTCACCTAGGTACACGCACTTACCACTGTTTCTTCCTTGGGTCACCAAACTAGTCTGTCTCTTCTTGATTAACTTGCCACATCAGACTTTATGCCTATGTGGGAAGCTTAAGCACCTATAGGAGCAAGTAAAAGTAAATGCAATAGTGCGCTTTACATGGCATTTTTGCATATGTGGAGGAAAGAGAGGCAAGGAAAAAGTGGAGAAGTGGGCTCTCATGCAAGAGCCAGCCTCTACTACATGGTGGAGCATTGGGAGAGGCACCTGTATGGAGGTGGTCAGGAATCGGGAGACTCACACCGGTCGTAGCGCCGCAGTTAAAATTATAATGGCAAGTCAAATCACGGGGCCCCACATGTCCAGCAGTAACTCGCTGTCAAATCACACAGCCCTACATTTGCAGCAGCCTACTCCCTCGTCTTCTCGCATCTCTGTCGAACCGACTAGGCGGAACTGCCCCGCCTACCGCGCAGGAAAAGCCCCACCCTCGACTTTTAAATACAACTACATCCGCTAAAGAATCCAATGATATACTTTTTGTGACATAGTAACTCATATTTAGTTAGTCAAATGGATGACCTAGAACTACGTGCAGGACCTACAAACCGAGATGCCTAAAAATAAAAAAACAAGATGGAGAGGGTAGTTCAGCACGTATCTTTTTAGATCAATATAGTCGGGATTCACCAAGGAGCAAAACCAAGTGGTAGGCTGCTCCTGTCGTGTTGGCATAGCAACTCAAGCAGGGTCAGTCCGCACACGAAATGGCGACACACTTAACAGGACCCCTTTGGCCGACATGTGGCTCATCCACCGTCTTGTTCCACGTGTGATGCACCAAATTACAGTTCGGAGCAGTGGTTGGAATTGGAGGCACCCCGGTCGTAGCGCCGCAGTAGTAGAAAATGAGCGATGAGGGGTCAAATCACAAAGCCCCACCTTTCCCGCATTAAGCTAGACGGACGAAGCAACCATCATTTCACTCTAGTGCACAAGAGCGTAAAGAAAAGAGAAAACAATGATGCGTGCAACAGCTACCTAGGGCACCCTAGGGTAGGGCTCTCCACTACAGATCCTTTTTTTAAAGCGCCTCCTCTACAAATTGGCTTCTCCCTCGTTCTCTTGAAGAAAACCGATGATGAGTGTGGCGGTAGGGTTTGTAGGAGTACTACGGCGTGCGAGGCCACGTCATAGTAAACGGATTCGAGTCGACGCCTTAAATATGTGTGGGCCGCTTGGTTTTACGGGAACGAGGCAGCATTTTGGGTTCAGGGACCAGTGGGGATATAGTACGTACAAACAATTGTGGACGTAAGTTCGACCGAAAGGCAATGATGCATGGGCCCTGCATTTTGATATACCCGGGGCTGTGTGAAATTTGCTACTCTACTCAAAACTAGTAAGGTACACATGTATTGAACGCATAAGATTTCGAAACCAAATTATGAATAAATACACACTACAGCATGTAAAGCTTTGAGTCATATATGCATGATGTAGATGTTCATTTAGTTCTCATAGTTCATCTCATTCAAAATCAATTAGTTTTATAAAAATGTTAAGATTCATGGGGTTGTGCATTGTAAATCATAAAGTAAAAAACAAATAATGGCAATTCATTTAGAAAGAAATAATCAATTATGATACAGAAGATTCTAGAACAAAGGAGAAGTGCTTGTGTTTTGAGGTTTGTGCATTATGCTTAAGTTCAACCATGGAGTCTCCTAAATTGTACATGTGGCAGATCTGGTGGAATGTTGATGATATCCAACGGCCAGTAGTGCTCGGATTTGCCTATCCCTGCACTGTCGGCTTAGCTTCATCCAGCGACCATCTTTCAAAGTTATTGGCACACTATATAGTTCTTGTGCCATAGTTGCATGTTTTGGAAAAAAGCTACTAGTGGGTTGTACTATCTATTTAGGAATAGAAGATGTATACATGGAAGTTGTAGGGAAAGAGATGACATGGAGCATCTCAATTCCTATGAGTAGGGATTGGAAAAGAGATGTCATTTGGTTCACATCATAGGAACTTTTCTATTGAATCTAGAGATGACATGTATCTCAATTCCTATGAGGAGGGATTAGAAAAGAGATGTAATTTGGTTCATATCATAGGAACTTTTCTATTGAATATACGCTAATGTTTATTTTCCTTTGAAATTAAGGGAGTATAGGAATCCATTCATATGAACCAAGTGGCTCTAAAGCTATAGAAATGATATCATGTTTATTTCCTTTGAAATGTGGAGTATATGAATCTATTACTATGAACCAATTGGCTCTAAAGGAAAAAATCATATAAAAATCATATCATATAGGGTTCCTATGATATTCCTCGACACTAAAGGATGCTTGAAATTGCTGCGGCTGATACGATGGTCTTTCTTTGTAGACTCCTCACCCATCTTTATAGTTACCTCTCGAAGATGAATGAAATGATATATATATGGTATTCTACATGTGCAATTTGGTACACGAAAACTCGGTAAAAGTTTGCAAGGTTCGAATTTTCAATAAAGCTATATGCACTGCATTTCGGAACGGAGGGAGCATACAGCAGTTGCTAACACTCACGTGGAAGATTTGTGTGTAGGAGGAGTGGCTGTTCTGTTAAATGACATGGTAAAACTGACAATGTCGGATGCCGGTCTAACGGTTCTTACGGTGTTCATAAGGAAAAGGCTTGTGGTGAACTTTTGTCGGATAATGATTTACGGACACATGCATTGCATTGATCCGTGGCCCCCTCTCTCTCACGCACACGCACCCTCACGAGTCATGACTCTCCTGAGTCCTCTCGCAGACTCGCACGTCGCACCCACCGTCTATCTGCAGGTAGACGTCACACACATATGTGTGCTCTTCACACCCTACCCTCAGAACTTCTAAAAAACAAAAGACGGCGCGCACATTTTATTTTACCTCACACGTCACACACTTATACTATTACTCTTGCGGCAAACGTTCTTTGGGCATAGTATATTGTACTCTCACGAAGAGAAGTGGTGCACGCACTAGTTCTCTCACACCCACTCGCGGGTACACGTAGGAGCGCATTTTTTTGAAGCTGGTACAACAAAATCACTCCACTATATATAAAAGCAGGAGCATTAGCGCTTGCTTTACTAGGGTTCCTCTCGTTCACTCTCTCATGCTCTACAGATCTAAGCAACACATAGGTGGCCACACTCTCTCTCAGCTCACGGCCAGTCACAAATCCCGTCGGACAACCTCGACCGCGGGAGGGGTGTAGGTGCATCGGTCACGCTGTCGTCAGCGGCGAGGGAGGAGACCAACGGCTGCCCGCGCGTCCCGATTGGAGGCCGTGCCGTTCTCTCCGGGAGAGCGCCGACTCGGGAGGGCCTCCGACCCCTTCTTCCTCCCTGCGGTATTGTGGCCAAGATGCGGCCTTCCGACGCCGTCTTTGCCACATGCCAACGACCCTCAGGTATATATTCCTTCGAAACCTGCCTTGCTCTACTGCCCCAGCTCCCTTCGTGTGGATCCTTTTCTACTTCCGTCCGCTGTTCCAAAGCCACCTAGACATCGACTATTATTAGAAGTAAACCTAGTTCATACAATCGACTCAAAGCGTTGGTTCAAACAGGGAAGAAAGTGGGAAAGCTGTAGCATGAATCTAGGACTTGGTTCTAAGAGGAAACGGGGGAAAGTAGTAATATCTGTCACTGTTTAAATAACCGTATTTCGTATTTGCGCAAACAGGGATGTATGTCTCCATATCGTTTCGGGATGTCTGTCTCCGTATCATTTCTATCCGCACAATCAAAAGCACACACCTTAGTTTTATTACAACTGCGCAAAATGAGATGGCTATCCCTTGTTGCCATCGTCTAACCTCCCGTCTTCAAGGTATCCCTACATTGGTAGTAACTAAGGTAGAATGACCAACGCAATCTAAAAGAAGCTGATTCGTACGTTTTACTTCCTGATTGCAGTGCAGGGACGAGCGAAAACAACTGCATCCTAGTCCGGAATGCACTTTATACCAGTTCATCCATGGACCGAGGACTAGCCGGCACGGCTGCACGGCGGTTTTTTGGACAGGTGCGCGGACAAGAGGCATTGTGGTCTACTTATTTCTGCAAATAGCGGTGCTTAAATTTAGTGAAATGCACAAGCATTTCAGCTGGTTAGTACACTGCATGATTCAGTTCAGCATTCCGGCTGAGACCACAATTATAATTGGTTATTCTGGAATAAGAGAACCTAACCCTAGATGGTGGCAACAAGAAAAAACCAGAGTGAACTCCAGGAAATTTAAGCCTGCCGGGAGGCCCTTTGCTCAGAGAAGCCTTGCTTGTTTTTTCCTGATTTGTAAACCTTCTCACAACTTTGTCTTTTGCTGTGAACTAGTATATGTTTGTTATGTTCTATGAATCATTGAGATGTATAAAATTGCTTAACTTATACTTTTCAAGTTTTTTATGAAGACGAGTTTAATGTGAGTGTTCCACATGAGCGCTGGACTAGCATGTGAACGTTTGGAATTTATTACATTGTGGCCTCAATTAACTGCATGAAACACTGTAACAAGATACATAGTTTCTTATATGTCAGACAGCAGATTGTTGATTGTTAGCTGGTCGATAGCCTAGTGTTGAAGCGAGCTGAGCCAATGTGTTGTGTTTTGCACAACTGCTTACAAGTGGGGTAGCACCAATAGTGTTTACAAGTACTTATGTATACGTCGGCGCACAGTTCTCAAACGAGTGCTCCATTTCATCAAAACACACACTGCTCATATGATAAACCGTGACAACTTATGTCTTACCATGCCATATTCATGAAAAAACTAGTGAGGACGCATCTGTTTCGGCAACAATTACAATGGTTCTCACATGATTCACGGGCACACAAAAGTAGCAGCAGTTCCCATAGACGGGTTCAAATAGAGTACTAGCCCCAGAGGGGTCGATAACAGGCAAGGTTCGGATAATTAGACACAATCCAAACTACTATTAAACACTAGATGGGGCAACTATTTCATGCCTCGATCTAATTTGGGCTGGACACAAGATGGACCTTGCCATGAACATCATTGAGGACGTCCCACAGCAGCTCAATCCTGTGAACCTTCATGAAGACAACCTTGTGGCCTTGCCCCTGATATACTTGTTTGTGGAGGCATGCCATGTCATCTTCCTGCGTAAGCTTGACAAGAACAGTATGCCTCACAAATGAAGGAGTAGCTTTGAACTTCTTGTGCTTCAGTACACCCTGGACAACACGCGTGACAACAGTGAGGCTGGAATACAACTCTTCATTGGTATAACCACAAATGGCTTCCAGGATCCAACAAGCTAAGAACTCTGTTTTCCCAGTGCGTATATTCAGGTCGTCTGCCTCATAGCGAGTGACATGTACAACCACACAATCCTTGTCTGCATCAGGGCTCTAATTGAAACAGAAACAAATTCTAAATTACTTTTCAGTATAAGAAACACAAGTTATTTAAACCACTATGTATAGCATGGCATCGAAGCTAATAAAATTTTGCATTATTAATCACCACATACTTCCTTTTCTAAAAAAATCACCACATACTTAGATGAAAAACCACAATCGAGATCGGCAAAGAAGGAAATCACCTTGGGCAGCTCAGCGGGGGGACACATCCTCGAAGGGGGAAAACTGCTCCTGTAGTGCCACGGGGGCTGTAACCTCAAACGGGCGGTGAGCGTATCTGGGGTCGGCTCGGTGGTTGCCTCCATCTTCTTGGAGCTCTCTATCTCGTGGGGATCAGCCTCCCGCGTCTGCTCCAATATCGGCAGATCTTTGCCTGGTTCTCCTTGGTCCATCATGAAACTAACGAATACTAGGAGACCACTTAAAGGAAAACAGAATCACAATGACAATGAAACAAAAAAGAGAGTGAGGATCGGTTACTGCTTTGCAAAAGTTCTTTTTTTCTCTGAACGAAAATATACCAACATCACGGATCCGCTTACCTTCCCTTCGTTCGGAGAGAAGAACAGTGGCAAATGCGAGTGTTGCCTTTCTTGAAGACGGTGAGGGAGAAGGGGATTTAGCGAAGAGTGAAATGATGGTTGCTTCGTCCATCAAACTTAGACTGCGGGGAGGTGGGGTTTTGTGATACGACGGCTCATTACTGCTGCGCTACCACCGGGGTGACTCTCCGCCTGCATACTGCCTTCTAATTTGGTGGATGGCATTTGGGCCCGCGCGCTGCATAGCCCGCATGTTGGTGAACAAAAGTATAACGGTATTCAGTAGAGGGAGACGTTTCAATGACCTAGGAGGAGCCAGAAGCGGTAGAGTGTCTCCACTGTACTAGTAGTAATTGTTTTTCTGGGTAGCTGTAGAGTGTCTCCACTTTACTAGTAGTAATTGTTTCTCTGGGCCTAAGACAAAACAGCCCATCCACACTAGTAAATAGTAAAATCAATTCAAAAGCCCATATATTTACTGAATTGACAGATGGGTACAGAAGCAAAGTGATTAGCCCCCACCAGCACCCACAAAGTTATTTCGTACTAGCACATCAAATGGGCTGTAAATTTTCATAGGAAAGGCTGCATGATCGTGACAGATTTGGATTCTGACATTTGGGACCCCTGAGGAAATAGCCTATCCAAGGTGGTGTCGACTTACTAGCCAGTCAACAAACGATTCTACCTACCAGCCGTTGGATTGACATCCAACATCTATCGTGTATATTCTATCTCTTGTCTTCTTCCTCCAGCCGCCCAAACCAAACCACCTCGTCGGCTCCGCCTGCTCCCGCCTCCCATGGCTGGCTGCGCCTCCGCCGCCCTACCGTATGTACCCTCCAACGTTGGCCAGTCCCTCCTTTTATTCCCCCAGACGTCCTGTTATTATCCGGCGATGTCAGCCGCAACACGCACCCATGCCCGAACCAGTCAACCCTCGTACTCCCCTCCGCCTGCGACTAGACCGACGCATCTTCAACGGCTCCTGTTCGTTCTATCCGAGGCCTCGCCATCGTCCTCTGCCTTGTGGCCTTGGTTCCCTCGCCGTGCGCGGTGCGCCGCCCTCTTGCGCTGTCAAAGTCGTCAACAACCGAGAGGAACAAGGAGATGACTGTATGTGGAGAGGATGACAGTAGGGACCCACCAGCGTCATGGCAGTACGCAAGCAAGTGCCTCTATAGTACAAGCCCAAAAATATGGTTCCTCCTAATGGTTGGACATCGGGGGCTCACGCCATTGTCAACATAGTCAATAAACGAGAGAATTACACTACGAGCGGCTGACACCAGGGACCTAGCAAGGTGCGCAGTTTTTTTGAGGAACAAGTAGTTGTTATTTATACTAGTTTTAGCGACGCGTCAGGGTAACAACGGGGCTGTGCGGGGGCTATGGCCTGTCTAGCCAGGGTTTTATTTATGTTTACCACATCATGAGCCCAGTCGTGTTTTTTTATTGCTGAAAATGGCTAGCCCAGTTCTATTTTTTTAAGAAATACACAAACAAGGCCTACTTGCTTTATCGGCCCTGCTGGGCTGCAAATCTTTCAAGACGAGGAGAGTTTCATTCGGTTTGCCCAGAAATGGGCTGTACATTTTTAAAACACATCAAACCGGGAATTAGTTTCAATTTTTTTCATTACAAGATCTTAAATTCCATTGATTTTTTATGCGTGGACAATTATTTGGATTTTATATTTATATAAATTATTTTTCAAAATACTTTGAATGTGAATCGATATTTCTGGATTAAAACAGTTGACTGCACCGAAATATGCAAAATTTCATATACTTTTTAACCGTGGCCACAATATGGGGTGTAATGCTAACAAAAAGAAGATGGGCTCCAAAAAATTCTTAAGAATTAGCAAATGGGTTGTACATTATTAGAAATAATGGCAGATGGGATGTATGATGTTTTCCACAGATTTGAGGCTGACTTGTGCGCCTACTATAGGTTGACGCGTATGCTTTCATAAAAAAAGGTTGACGCACACGCAACGCCTTGTCAACGCGCAGGCCTCACCGCCCCACCGTACTCCCATCGCTGGCCTAGCCATCCCTCTACTCACACACACCTACTGTTATTCTCCGGCGACGGCAGACGAACCAGTAAAACCTCGTACAGTCATACTCCCCTCCGCGTGGGAAACAACTGCCGAGTCTTCCCTACCTCTGCGTCATCCCCTTCCTAGGGCTCGCCGTCGTCCACCGCCGTGGTGCTCTCGACGCGGCGTGGTCAATGTGGTCAACGACCGACTTGCATCGGAAGAGTACTGTGCGTGGAGACGCTGACAGCTGGGTCCACGGCCGCAGCAAGGAAGTGCCTCCTTATTACGCGCAAAATAATTATTCCTCCACCTGTCAGCAGGGACCCACCGGACGGGCCACCGTATTTGGCAAAAAAAACGTTTCCCCCCTGACTGCTGGGACCCACCAGCTATACCTTCGCACGCAAGGAAGTGCGTCCGGGCAAAAAACAAAATGATTCGCCCCCCTGACTGCTGGGACCCACCAGCTACATCTTCGCACGCAAGGAAGTCTCTGACAGTCGGGACCCACCTGTTCAAAGCATATGTAGCGTTGTCATTCTGGTCGCGAACGTGTACGTACATATATACTGGTGGATGTAGAGGCGCGCACGTGTCGTAGTAGAGGCGCGAACGTAGCATGTACACGTACGTACAGCGGCCAGGGTGCAAGAAAGAAAATACGGCCACGTATGTGTACATACGGTCGGGGTCTCGAACGCCTACTCGCGCATACGTACGGCGAGGGCTCGTTGACATGGCTGGGTCGGAATGGAGAAACAGCGTCGTCGTCGTGTTCATGGGGAGGCAACGGAATGCGTCGTGTTCATGGGGAGGCAACGGAATGTGTCGTGTTCATCGGGAGGCAAGGGAATGCGTGGGAGCCAACCGGCTGGGTCGGAACGGAATGCGTCGTCGTGTTCATCGGGAGGGCTTGGATGGAACAGGCAATGGAAACGAGGCCTGGCGTACCGCAGAACGGAGGAAACGGCCTTGTGTTCGACCGGCCACGTTCAAAACGGGATCCTGTTCATCGGGAGGGGTCTGGCGTACCGCAAAACGGACGAAACGGATCTCCTACGGTCGAAATGGGGGTCCTGTTGATCGGGAGGGGTGTGGCGTAACCCAAAATGGACGAAACAGACCTCCTACGGTCGAAACAGCGGTCCTGTTGATAGGGAGGGGTGTGGCGTACCGCAAAATGGACGAAATGGACCTCCTACGTTCGAAACGGGGTCCTGTTCATCAGAAGGGGTGTGGTGTACCGCAAAATGGGACTCCACGGGATACTGTTCATCTCCACTGTCGACCTCCTCCAGCCTCCACGGGCTCATGTTCATCCGGCCTCCACCGCGCTACTCCACCGGCTACTGTTCAACCACCCCTCCACGGGCACCCCTCCACCGTCTACTGTTCATCCAGCCCTCCACACCACGGGGTCCTGTTCAACCACCCCTCCGCCGTCTACTCTTCATCCAGCCCTGCACACCATGGGGGCCTATTCATCTAGAGGCAACGCCACCGCTCACTGTTCATCCAACCCCCCCCCCGCAACGCTCACTGTTCATCCCAGAGGAAGCATCGATCGGCTTCAGTTAGCAGCAGTAGTGAAGGAATCGCTCGATTGGGTTCAGTTAATAGCCATCGATCGATCGCTCGGGTTCAGTAACGCGTAGCCTGCAGTGCAATCGTTCGGGTTCAGTTAGAGCCCAACGCCTCGCTCGGGTTCAGTTAGAGCCAACGCCTCGCACACACGCGCGTACGTGTACGAGAGAAACGCGCATCGCTCGGCCCCCGACCTCCCACCGTAACTGGGAACTCCCCGAAATTTTCCTCGCCCTTGCTTCTACCATGGTTTTTTCCATCATGGACCGCCCAAAGAATGTCATGTAGCTGCGTCTCCGGCCCGCCTAGGACGAAAAGCCCATTTTCTGTCATGATTTTTTGTCATAGAAGTAGGAGCCCACCACATCTATGATGATACCGGGTTTTGTCACAATTATCATCATAGAAGTGTCATATGTATGACAGAAAAAAAAATCGTTCGGCCCAAAATGTCACGGATGTGTCTTTTTTTTGTAGTGTGAGACACCACATGATGATTGGGTGTGATAGGCTCTACATTCACATACAATAGGTGCAAGACGGTTTTGCACATGAGGAATACTCAGGTTGAACTTGACGAGCCTAGCATGTACAGACATGGCCTCGGAACACTGGAGACCAAATGGTCGAACGTGAATCATATAGTAGATATGATCAACATATAGATGTTCACCATTGAAGACTACTCCATCTCACGTGATGATCGGACATGGTTTAGTTGATTTGGATCACGTATCATTTAGATGACTTGAGGGATGTCAATCTAAGTGGGAGCTCTTAAGTAATATGATTAATTGAACTTAATTTATCATGAACTTAGTCCTGATAGTTTTTGCATATCTATGTTGTAGATCAATGGCCCGTGCTACCGTTCCCTTGAACTTTAATGCGTTCCTAGAGAAAGCTAAATTGAAAGATGATGGTAGGAACTACACAGACTGGGTCCGTCACTTGAGGATTATCATCATTGCTGCACAGAAGAATTATGTCGTTGATGCACAGCTAGGTGAAAGGCCTGCTGCAGGAGCAGATGCTGATGTTATGAACGTCTGGCAAGCTCGATTTGATGACTACTCGATAGTTCAGTGTGCCATGCTTTATGGCTTAGAATCGGGACTTCAAAGACGTTTTGAACGTCATAGACCAGATGAGATTGTAATGCCCCGAGACCGATACGCCAGGTGTCTTCTAGTTATTCGTTGTCCTTGCCATGTCATTCGCTTGCGTGTTGCACTTTGCCATGTCATCATGTGCATTTCTTTTGCATTCATGTCCATCTCTTGCATCCAGTCACTTTCTCCGTTGTCCGTTTCGGAATCCGACACTCTCACACGCACCCGTTGCCCCCTCTGTTCTTGTTTCGTGAGCGGGAGAAAAACGTTCTCGGAATGGGCCGAGATTTGTCGAGTGCCCTTGGTATATCACTGGTAGACCGTTTGTCAAATTCCCGTTCCATTTGGAGGTCGTTTGATGCCCCAACGGTTAACCGCGTTAACCAAAACCCCTGTTTCTTCGGAGCCCAGCAGCCCTTCATAACAGCCAACTAGCCTTCTAAACCCCCTCCATGCTCTCCGTCGTTGGATCACAATCGTGTGGGTGAAAAGCATACCTCCTTTGGACTATCCTAGCTCCCTCTACCTATAAATACACTTCCCCTCCATTTTTCACGGGCGAAACCCTAGTCCCCTTCCTCCTCGCGCCGCTGGACATGTCCACCCGCCGGCCGGACACGTCCACCTGCCCCCGCAGCCAATCTCGTGCCTCCACATGTCCAACCGTGCCGTCCCCGCCACCGCGGCATGCTCAGGCCTGCACAGAGCCCGCCCGAGCCCATCGGGGCCCGTCCATGCCGCCGCCCGCGCCCGTCTCACCGGACATCGCCGAATCTCACCGCTGCCTCGCCGGATTCCCGTGCCGCTCATCGGCGACACGCTGCTCGCCGCACCTCCGCCGTGCCTCGCACCCGCCTCCGCGCTCGAGTGCCTCCCGCTCACCCGAGCCGCAACTGCTGCCTGCGCACCTCGTCACCGACCATCGCCGGTCGCCACCGCCTCCACGCCTCGCCTGCGCCGCCGCCTTCACTACCACGCCCCGCCGCCGCCTTCGAACTCTGGCGAGCTCCAACCGCCGGATCCCGTTGCTCTCGTTTCCACTGCGGGTCCCTCCGGCCGGATCTGGTCGGGGAGCGGTCGGATCCGCCCCGCTCCCCATTCCCGGCTTCCTCTGTCGCCGGTGCGCCGCCGCTCGCTAGATCCACGACACGTCGTCGTCCCGCACCGCTGACCTCTTCCCTGCATCGCTCCATCAGGAGGAGACGACCTCATGGGCCTCAGCCCAGCTCCATCGGCCCACCTCTGTTGCTCCCGACGGCCCAGATCCCTCCTCCGTCCTGGGCTTGGCCCATGGTGAGCCTCCCGCTATTCCCCGCCCGTGCGTCTTATAGTTACATAACGCTCATCTGTTTTTTCGCCAAGTCCCTGGTAACATCATCATGCATGCAACTTGTGTGGACCATATATTTGTGCATGTTGCTCCGTTTTGCGTGTATGATATGTCAAAGTGTTCATCTCCGAGTGCTCTTCGTGCTAGTGTCTTTTTCAGGCACGTTACTGTCCATCTTGATGCCCTAATCATTGTTGCAAAAGTGTTATATGATATAACGTACTGGGAATTGTCATAACTTGTTGTTTTGTCTTTTTCATTGCATTTTGTGTGTGCATCTTTTGCGCCTCATGTCTACATGTTTTAAGAGCATATTCATGCCATCTTTACAATGGTGGAACCCATGTATTTTTATGTAACTTGTGGTGACTAGAACAATCTTGCAAAGTGTGCCACTTGATGTTGCTGATTTCTCAGACAGTGATTTTTGCCAAGTCTGTAACTGTTACAGTATGTTGCTATGTTAATTTGGTGCTACCATCAATTCCATGCATAATCTTGAGGTGCCTAGTTGACATGTTTTGATGTCCATGTTATGCTCTATCATGCCATGCCTCTTGATGCCTCATACATGTCCTTTAGCATATGGTTTCATTTTCATGAATATGCCTAAATGATGTTCCAGTTTTCTGTTAACTTCATGATGCCATGTTGTGAGCTTGTTATTGATTAATCTATGCCTCTTTTTGTTATGCTCCAATTGCATGAATTGAAGTATACTAGGAGTACTTTGTCCACATGCCAAGTTTGTTAATTTTTGATTTCATATGACCTCTGTTCCAAGCTTGCAAACATGCTATCTTGTTGTTGTTGTTTTACACTTGCTGAAACTGTTACAACTTTCAAACTTGTCTTGTTGGTTCCCACTAGTCCATGAGCCATATGTATATGATGCCTTGTTGTTATTTGCTCCTTGTTGTGTGTACTTTGATGCCATGCCCTTGATTGCCATATAACTTGCTGTAGATTGTCTCTTTCTTGCTCTAAAGTTTCCATCATGCTAAATCCGTCATCCTGTTAACAACATGTTCCTTTTTGCAAGCATCATAGTTTTTACTCCATGCATCATATGAACTTGTGCCCTTGGACTAAGTTGAAGTATATCATGTCTATTACATGTCCATGGCTTTTGCATAATTACTTAAGTTTCTATGTCTGCTGTTATGTGCCTCCAAAGTCAACATCATAATGTTATTGTTTTGCATTCCCAGATTTCCTCTTAAGTCTGAGAATCATCTTATATCATGTTGCATCTTGTCTTGTTGATTGCCTTTGATCTAGGGATCATATGGAGATGCTTAGTAATCATGAATTACCATTTTTAACATGTACTTTAATGCCATGCTTTTGTTTGTTATGTTCTTGCACTATATCATCATTGTTTCATGCCTCCAACATGTCAACATGTTAACTCTGCTCATGCACATGCTCTGTTTTTCACTAAGTCATAATCTTTGTTATTAAGTTGCTTTTTGCATTGATCATCTTGATTTAATCCTAATGCCTGTGAACTTGAACCTTAATGATATTTGAAGCATGTAATATTTACTTTGAGTGCATATCAAGTTTATGCCCATATGTTTCCTATAGCATGTTGTTTCCTTGATTGCGAAGTGCTTAGTTGCTATTTTGGGCGGTTTGTGTTTGAAACTTGTATTGAGTGTATGTGTTGAACCGTTGCTCCGTTTTGAGCATGCTCTATATGAAACTTGCTTAGTTTTGCATGTAGTTTCATGTTACCTTGTTGCATCCATGTTTTGGAGTGTTTGTGATTGTGTTTTGCTTGCATTTGCATCAATGCCATGTTTAACTTGTTTTGCTCATATCTTCTAAGCCGTAGCTCCGAATTAAATGAATTTTGTATGTAACTTGACTAGAAAACCGTGTAGATCATCTTGGTGCACTTTAACTTGATGTTTAACAACTTCAACATTGTGTTCTAATCATATCTGGACCAATTCCAAAATTTGCATATGAGGACTTACCGGAATTGTTATATGTTGATTCCGTCCTCATTTAAACTTGCTTTGATGTGTTGCTCTTGTATGCATCATCTCTTGGCATGAGTAGCATCATGTAGCCTTGTCATGCATCATACATGGTTGAGCATCATGTCTTGTTAATGTGCTTGTGTGTTTACCATGTTGTTTGCTTCTTTCCGGTTGTGCTCCTTGATAGTTCATGTTTTGTTGCGGTTGTGAGGATTCGTTCGACTATGTGGCTTCATCTTCTTCATGGAATTGTTCTTCTTCATAGCAGGATTTCAAGAAAGATGACTATCACCTTGGATCTCACTACTATATTTGCTATGCTAGTTGTCGCATTGCTATCGCTATGTCGCGCTACCTACCACTTGTTTATCAAGCCTCCCAAATTGCCATGATAGCCTCTAACCTTTTCACTCTTCCTAGCAAACCGTTGTTTGGCTATGTTACCGCTTTGCTTAGCCCCTCTTATAGTGTTGCTAGTTTCAGGTTGTTCCATGTTAGGACATGGATATCGTGGGATATCAAAATATCTCTTATTTAATTAATGCATCTATATACTTGGTAAAGGGTGGAAGGCTCGGCCTTATGCCTGGTGTTTTGTTCCACTCTTGCCGCCCTAGTTTCCGTCATACCGGTGTTATGTTCCTTGATTTTGCGTCCCTAACATGATGAGAACGGGATACGCACAACTCCTATCAGGCTAGGTCGGTGCATCGGGAGGTCTTGCTGGACTTGTTTTACCATTGTTGAAATGTCTTGTGCACCGGGATTACGATTCTGGTCGGAGGGTCCAGCGATGGAGGATTGTCTCCGTGGATCGTGAGCTTGTCATGGGCTAAGTTGGGATACCCCTGCAGGGTTTAAACTTTTGAGAGCCGTGCCCGCGGTTATGTGGCAGATGGGAATTTGTTAATATCCGATTGTAGAGGACTTGAAGTAAACTCATTTAAAATACACCAACCGCGTTGCATAACCGTGGCTGTCTCTTTTTGGGGAAGTTCGAGAGGAGAAAACGGTTGGGTTATGTTTGAGCGCACGTAGTTCAGGATCACTTCTTGATCATTACTAGTTTGCAACCATTTGCGTAGTTTCTCATCTTACTCATGTATTCGTGAGTTAGCCAGCATACATTGCTTAGTTGCTTGCTGCAACCTAACCACTTACCCTTTCCTTACCCATAAAGCTTTGCTAGTATTGATACCCATGGTAATGGGATTGCTGAGTCCTCGTGGCTCACAGATTACTACAACAATAGTTGCAGGTATAGGTAAAGTGATGATCATGACACAAGAGCGATGTTTTACTTGTGTTGGAGTTCTTCTTCTTCGTCGTCGATCTTGGGTTAGGTTCCTGGTCGGCAGCCTAGGCTAGCAAGGTGGATGTCGTTAGAGCTTTTGTTTATGTTACATCTGTAGGCAGATGTTGTACTCTAGTATGTTGTATTGTTGTATTCTTGTGGCATTTTATGCCTTTTCTATGTATCCTGACTATTATGTAATATTACGATGTAATGATATCCACACCTTGAAAAAGCGTGTCAATATGCAGTCCTATCCTTGGTGGGACCTTCGATTTCCTTTAGGATAGAGTCGCATATTGGGCGTTACAGAGATGTTCCAGGAGTTGAAGTTAATATTTCAAGCAAATGCCCGAGTTGAGAGATATGAAGTCTCCAACAAGTTCTATAGATGCAAAATGGAGGAGAATTGTTCTGTCAGTGAACACATAATCAAAATGTCTGGGTATCATAACCACTTGACTCAGCTGGGAGTTAATCTTCCAGATGATAGTGTTATTGACGGAGTTCTTCAATCATTGCCACCATGCTACGAAGGCTTCGTGATGAACTATAATATGCAAGGGATGGATAAGATAATTCCCGTGCTCTTCGCAATGCTCAAAGTTGCGGAGGTAGAAATCAAGAAGAAGCATCAAGTGTTGATGGTTAACAAGACCACTAGTTCCAAGAAAAAGGGCAAGGGAAAGAAGGGGAACTTCAAGAAGAATGGCAAGCAAGTTGCCAGTCCCGGGAAGAAGCCCAAGTCTAGACCCAAGCCTAAAACTGAGTGCTTCTACTGCAAAGGGACTGATGACTGGAAGCGGAACTGCCCCAAGTATTTGACGGATAAGAAGGATGGCAAAGTGAACAAAGGTATATTTGATATACATGTTATTGATGTGTACCTTACTAATGCTCATAGTAGCACCTGGGTATTTGATGGTTCGGTTGCTCATATTTGTAACTCGAAACATGGGCTATGGATTAAACGAAGATTGGCTAAGGACGAGATGACGATGCACGTTGGGAATGGTTCCAAGGTCGATGTGATCACCATCGGCATGATACCTCTATATCTACCTTCGGGGTTAGTTTTAGACCTGGATAATTGTTATTTGGTGCCAGCGTTGAGCATGAACATTATATCTGGATCTTGTTACATTTGAGATGGTTATTCATTTAAATTAGAGAATAATGGTTGTTCTATTTATATGAGTAATATCTTTTATGGTCATGCACCCTTGAAGAGTGGTCTATTTTTATTGAATCGCGATTGTGGTGATACACATATTCATAATATTGATGCCAAAAGATGCAAAGTTGATAATGATAGTGCAACATATTTGTGGCACTGCCATTTTTGTCATATTGGTGTAAAACGCATGAATAAACTCCATGCAGATGGACTTTTGGAATCACTTGAGTATGAATCATTTGATACTTGTGAACCATGCCTCATGGGCTAGATGACTAAAACTCCGTTCTCCGGAACAATGGAGCGAGCTAATGACCTATTGGAAATAATACATACCGATGTATGCGGTCCGATAAGTGTTGAGGCTCACAGTGGCTATCATTATTTTCTTACCTTCACGGATGATTTGAGCAGATATGGCTATATCTACTTAATGAAACACAAGTCTGAAACATTTGAAAAGTTCAAAGAATTTCAGAGTGAAGTGGAGAATCATCGTAACAAAAAAATAAAGTTTCTATGATCTGATCGCAAAGGTGAATATTTGAGTTATGAGTTTGTCCTTCATTTAAAACAATGTGGAATAGTTTCACAACTCACGCCACCTGGAACACCACAGCGTAATGCTATGTCCGAACATCGTAACCGTACTTTATTAGATATGGTGAGATCTATGATGTCTCTTACCGATTTACCATAATCATTTTGGGGTTATGCATTAGAGACAGCTGCATTCACTTTAAATAGGGTACCGTCTAAATCCGTTGAGACGACACTGTATGAAACGTGGTTTGGCAAGAAACCAAAGTTGTCGTTTCTTAAAGTTTGGGGTTGCGATGCTTATGTGAAAAAGCTTCAGCCTGATAAGCTCGAACCCAAATCGGAGAAGTGTGTCTTCATAGGATACCCCAAAAGAAACTGTTGGGTACACTTCTACCATAGATCCGAAGGCAAGATCTTTGTTGCTAAGAATGGATCCTTTCTAGAGAAGGATTGTCTCTCGAAAGAAGTGAGTGGGAGGAGAGTAGAACTTGATGAGGTAATTTTACCTTCTCTCAAATGGGAAAGTAGCTCATCACATAAAACCGTTCCAGTGATGTCTACACCAACTAGAGAGGAAGCTAATGATAATGATCATGAAACTTCAGATCAAGTTACTACCGAACCTCGTAGGTCAACCAGAGCACGTTCTGCACCAGAGTGGTACGGTAACCCTATTCTAGAAGTCATGTTACTAGACCATGATGAACCTATGAACTATGAAGAAGCGATGATGAGCCCAGATTCCAATAAATGGCTTGAGGCCATGAAATCTGAGATAGGATTCATGTATGAGAACAAAGTGTGGATTGTGTTTGACTTGCCCGATGATCGGCGAGCATAGAGAATAAATGGATCTTCTAGAAGAAGACTGGCGCTGATGGTAATATTACTTTCTACAAAGCTCGACTTGTCGCGAAAAGTTTTCGACAGGTTCAAGGAGTTGACTACGATGAGACTTTCTGACCCATAGCGATGCTTAAGTCTATCTGAATCATGTTATCAATTGCCGCATTTTATGATTATGAAATCTAGCAAATGAACATCAAAATTGCATTCCCTAATGGATTTCTTAAAGAAGATTTGTATATGATGCAAGAAGAAGGTTTTGTCTATCCTAAAGGTGCTAACAAAGTGTGCAAGCTCCAGCGATCCATCTATGAACTGGTGCAAGCATCTTGGAGTTGGAATATACGCTTTGATGAGGTGATCAAAGCATATGGTTTTATACAGACTTTCGGAGAAGCCTATATTTACAAGAAAGTGAGTGGGAGATCTATAGCATTTCTAATATTATATGTGGATGACATATTGTTGATTGGAAATGATGTAGAATTTCTGGATAGCACAAAAGGATACTTGAATAAAAGTTTTTCAATGAAAGATCTTGGTGAAGCTGCTTATATATTGGGCATCAAGATCTATAGAGATAGATCAAGACGCCTAATAGGACTTTCACAAAGAGCATACCTTGATAAAGTTTTGAAGAAGTTCAAATGGATCAGTCAAAGAAAGGGTTCTTGCCTATGTTACAAGGTGTGAAGTTGAGTCAGACTCAATGCTTGACCACTATAAAAGATAGAGAGAAAATGAAAGTCATTCCCTATGCCTCAGCCATAGGTTCTATCATGTATGCTATGCTATGTACCAGACCTGATCTGTGCCTTGCTATAAGTTTAGCAGGGAGGTACCAAAGTAATCCAGGAGTGGATCACTAGACAGCGGTCAAGAACATCCTCAAGTACCTGAAAAGGACTAAGGATATGTTTCTCATTTATGGAGGTGACAAAGAGCTCGTCGTAAATGGTTACGTCGATGCCAGCTTTGACACTGATCCGGATGACTCTAAGTCACAAACCGGATACGTATTTGTATTGAATGGTGGAGCTGTAAGTTGGTGTAGTTCCAAGCAAAGCGTCATGGCGGGATCTACGTGTGAAGCGGAGTACATAGCTGCTTCGGAAGCAGCAAATGAAGGAGTCTGGATGAAGGAGTTCATATCTGATCTAAGTGTAATACCTAGTGCATCAGGTCCAATGAAAATCTTTTGTGACAAAGTGGAGCAATTTCCTTAGCGAAGGAATCCATATTTCACAAAAGAACCAAACATATCAAGAGACACTTGATACGTCTCCAATGTATCTATAATTTTTGATTATTCCATGCTATTATATTATCTGTTTTGGATGTTTAATGGGGTTTAATATGCTCTTTTATATTATTTTTGGGACTAACCTATTAACCAGAGGCCTAGTGCCAGTTTTTGTTTTTTGTTTTTGCCTATTTTAGAGTTTTGCAGAAAAGGAATACCAAATGGAGTCCAAACGGAATGAAAGCTTCACAAGGATCTTTCTTGGTCCGAAAGCAATCCAGAAGACTTGGAGTCGAAGTCTGGAACTCCACGAGGAAGCCACGAGGCAGGAGGGCGCGCCCCCACCCTCGTGGGCCCCTTGTAGCTCCACCGAGGTACTTCTTTCGCCTATATATACTCTTATATGCTAGAAACATTAGGGGGGTCCACGAAACCACTTTTCCACCACCGCAACCTTATGTACCCGTGAGATCCCATCTTGGGGCCTTTTCCGGTGATCTGCCGGAGGGGGATCGATCACGAAGGGCTTCTTCATCAACACCATTGCCTCTCCGATGAAGCGTGAGTAGTTTGCCACAGACCTTCGGGTCCATAATTATTAGCTAGATGGCTTCTTCTCTCTCTTTGATTCTCAATACAAAGTTCTCCTCTATGTTTGATGTCTACTACACAACCTTCTTCTTGTAGACGTTGTTGGGCCTCCAAGTGCAGAGGTTTGTAGGACAGTAGCAAATTTCCCTCAAGTGGATGACCTAAGGTTTATCAATCCATAGGAGGCGTAGGATGAAGATGGTCTCTCTCAAGAAACCCTGCAACCAAATAACAAAGAGTCTCTTGTGTCCCCAACACACCCAATACAATGGTAAATTGTATAGATGCACTAGTTCGGCGAAGAGAGAGTGAAACAAGTGGTATATGGATAGTAGATAAAGGTATTTGTAATCTGAAATAATAAAAACAGCAAGCTAACAAATGATAAAAGTGAGCGTAAATGGTATTGCAATGTGTGGAAATAAGGCCTAGGGTTCATACTTTCGCTAGTGTAAGTTCCCTCAACAATACTAACATAATTGGATCACATAACTATCCCTCAACATGCAACAAAGAATCACTCCAAAGTCACTAATAGCGGAGAACGAACGAAGAGATTATGGTAGGGTACGAAACCACCTCAAAGTTATTCTTTCCAATCAATCCATTGGGCTATTCCTATAAGTGTCACAAACAGCCCTAGAGTTCGTACTAGAATAACACCTTAAGACACAAATCAACCAAAACCCTAATGTCACCTAGATACTCCAATGTCACCTCAAGTATCTGTGGGTATGATTATACGATATGCGTCACACAATCTCAGATTCATCTATTCAACCAACACAAAGGACCTCAAAGAGTGCCCCAAAGTTCTACCGGAGAATCACGACGAAAACGTGTGCCAACCCCTATGCATAGGTTCATGGGCGGAACCCGCAAGTTGATCACCAAAACATACATCAAGTGAATCACGTGATATCCCATTGTCACCATAGATATCCACGGCAAGACATACATCAAGTGTTCTCAAATCTTTAAAGACTCAATCCGATCAGATTACTTCAAAGGGGAAACTCGATTCATTACAAGAGAGAACAGGGGGAGGAGAAACATAAGATCCAACTATAATAGCAAAGCTCGCGATACATCAAGATCGTATCATCTCAAGAACACGAGAGAGAGAGAGAGAGATCAAACACATAGCTACTGGTACATACCCTCAGCCCCGAGGGAGAACTACTCCCTCCTCGTCATGGAGAGCACCGGGATGATGAAGATGGCCACCGGAGAAGGATTTCCCCCTCCGGCAGGGTGCCAGAACGGGTCTAGATTGGTTTTCGGTGGCTACGGAGGCTTCTGGCGGCAGAACTCCTGATCTATGTTTCGTTCTGGAAGTTTTAGGTCACGTGGGTATATATGGGTGCAGGAGGTACGTTAGGGGAGCCACGAGGGTCCCACGAGACAGGGGACGCGCCTTAGGGGGGGCCCACCCTCGTGAGCATCTCGTTCCTTCCTTGATCTGGGGTCCAAGTCCATCAGGTGTGTTTCCTTCCAAAAATAACTTCTCAAGTTGATTTCGTTCCGTTTCGACTCCGTCTGATATTCCTTTTCTTCAAAACACTAAAATAGGCATAAAACAGCAAATCTAGGCTGGGCCTCCGGTTAATAGGTTAGTCCCGAAAGTAATATAAAAGTGGAAAATAAAGCCCAATATTTCCCAAAACAGTAGATAATATAGCATGGAGCAATCAAAAATTATAGATAAGTTGGAGACGTATCAATGTTATTGGAGATCTATTCGATGTAATACTCTTTTGCGGTGTGTTTGCCGAGATCTGATGAATTGTGGATTTATGAACAAGATTATCTATGAATATTATTTGGTTCTTCCCTGAATTCTTATCTGCATGATTTGATATCTTTGCAAGTCTCTTCGAATCATCGGTTTAGTTTGGCCTACTAGATTGATCTTTCTTGCAATGGGAGAAGTGCTTAGCTTTGGGTTCAATTTTGCGGTGTCCTTTCCCAGTGACAGTTGGGGCAACAAGGCGCGTATTCTATTTTTTCCATCGAGGATAAAAAGATGGGGTTTATACCATATTGCTTGAGTTTATCCCTCTACATCATGTCATCTTGCTTAATGCGTTACTCCGTTCTTATGAACTTAATACTCTAGATGCATGCTGGATAGCGGTCGATGTGTGGAGTAATAGTAGTAGATGCAGAATCGTTTCGGTCTACTTGACACGGACGTGATGCCTATATTCATGATCATTGCCTTAGATATATTCATAACTATGCGATTTTCTATCAATTGCTCGGCACTAATTTGTTCACCCACCATAATACATGCTATCTTGAGAGAAGCCACTAGTGAAACCTATGGCCCCTGGGTCTCTTTCCTATTATATTGCATCTCTTTTATTTACATCGCATCTCATTTACTATTTTGCAATGTTTACTTTCCAATCTATACAACAAAAAATACCAAAAATATTTACTTTAATATCTCTATTAGATCTCACTTTTGCAAGTGACCATGAAGGGATTGACAACCCTTTATCACATTGGTTGCATGGTTCTTGATTGTTTGTGCGGGTACTACGCGACTTGTGCGTTGTCTCCTACTAGATTGATACCTTGGTTCTCAAAACTGAGGGAAATACTTAAGCTACTTTGCTTCATCACCCTTTCCTCTTCAAGGGAAAACCAACGCATGCTCAAGAGGTAGCAACACTTCAACTCCATCCATGATCAAGTCAAGAAAGGATACATAGAGATTTGCAAAATACACACAAATCTGAATGTGGCAGACCTGTTGACTAAGCCTCTTCCACGAGCAAAACATGATCAATGATACGTCTCCAACGTATCTATAATTTTTGATTGTTCCATACTATTATATTATTTGTTTTGGATGTTTAATGGGATTTAATATACATTTTATATTATTTTTGGGACTAACCTACTAACCAAAGGCCCAGTGCAAATTACTATTTTTTTGCCTATTTCAGTGTTTCCCAGAAAAGGAATATCAAACGGAATCCAAACGGAATGAAACCTTCGGGAGAGTTATTTTTGGAACAAACGCAATCCAGGAGACTTGGAGTGGACGTCAAGGAAGCAACAAGGCAGCCACGAGGTAGGAGGGCGCGTCCAGGGGGGTAGGCGCGCCCCCCACCCTCGTGGGCCCCTCGTGGCTCCGCCGACCTACTTCTTTCACCTATATATACTCATATACCCCGAAAACATCTGAGAGCACCACGAAACCCTATTTCCACCGCCGCAACCTTCTGTACCCGTGAGATCCCATCTTGGGGCCTTTTCCGGCGCTCCGCCGGAGGGGGAATCGATCACGGAGGCTTCTACATCAACACCACGGCCTCTCCGATGATGTGTGAGTAGTTTACCACACACCTTCGGGTCCATAGTTATTAGCTAGATGGCTTCTTCTCTCTCTTCGGATCTCAACACAAAGTTCTCCTCGATTCTCTTGGAGATCTGTTTGATGTAATTCTTTTTGCGGTGTGTTTGTCTAGATCCAATGGATTGTGGGTTTTTGATCAAGATTATCTATGAATAATATTTGATTCTTCTCTAAATTCTTTTATGCATGATTTAATATCTTTGCAAGTCTCTTCGAATTATCAGTTTGGTTTGGCCTACTAGATTGATCTTTCTTGCAATGGGAGAAGTTCTTAGCTTTGGGTTCGATCTTGCGGTGTCCTTTCCCAGTGACAGCAGGGGCAGCAAGGCACATATTCTATTGTTGCCATCGAGGATAAAAAGATGGGGGTTTATATCATATTGCTTGAGTTTATCCCTCTACATCATGTCATCTTGCCTAATGTGTTACTCTGTTCTTATGAACTTAATACTCTAGATGCATGCTGGATAGCGGTCGATGTGTGGAGTAATAGTAGTAGATGCAGAATCGTTTCGGTCTATTTGTCACGGATGTGATGCCTATATACATGATCATGTCTAGATATTCTCATAACTATGCGCTTTTCTATCAATTGCTCGACAGTAATTTGTTCACCCACCGTAGAATTTGCTATCTTGAGAGAAGCCACTAGTGAAACCTATGGGCCCCGGGTCTATCTTCCATCATATTATTTTCCTATCTACTTGCTATTTCTGCCGCCTTTTTATTTTGCAAAGTTTATTTTCCAATCTGTACAACAAAATACCAAAAATATTTATCTTATTATCTTTATTAGATCTCACTTTTACAAGTGGCCTTGAAGGGATTGACAACACCTTTATCGCGTTGGTTGCAAGGTTCTTGATTGTTTGTGCAGGTACGAGGGACTTGCATGTAATCTCCTACTATATTGATAACTTGGTTCTCAAAAACTGAGGGAAATACTTATGCTACTTTGCTGCATCACCCTTTCCTCTTCAAGGGAAAACCAATGCATGCTCAAGAGGTAGCAAGAAGGATTTCTGGTGCCGTTGCCGGGGAGGTTGAACCAAGTCTAGTCAAGATTTGATCTCCCAGCAACTAGCCACTTCTGGCGTCGTTGCCGGGGAGATATATGCACAAGTCAAGACATACCAAGTACCCATCACAAACTCTTATCCCTCGCATTATATTATTTGCCATTTGCCTCTCGTTTTCCTCTCCCCCACTTCACCTTTGTCGTTTTATTCGCCCTCTTCCGTTCGTCCTTCCGTTTGCTCGTGTTTCCATGTGCCTTCTATTAGCTTGCATCTTCGCTTTCTAAATATCTATTGTTATGGATCCTCATCCTCGCGCTAATATTTTTAAAATATCCAATTATGATGAATCAATTGCTAGTGAGTTGAGTGCACTAGATCATCTTTATCGAGTTTTGCGTGAAATGTGTGAATCCGAAAGTTGTGATGAAGTGCTTTATAGAGTGATTCACGATAGATCTTTGAATAAAAAACATGATTGCAATAATTTTATTATAAATTCTATTGATGTAAATTGTGCTAATAATATGCAAAACCCTAACCTTGGGGGATGCTAGTTTTGCTATGTCATCTACTTGTTGCAATGATCATGATTGGGATGATTCTTCTTACGATCTTAAAAATTTATTTAAGCCCCATGATGAATATGAGATTGATAATAATGTTTGCAATAATATTGAAAGTGGGTTTGGAAGAGTGTCTGTGACGTCCGGATAATTACGCTACAGTAATCCTCTACTAATGGTGCCAAGTCATCACAATTAATTTTTGCTAATCATCGCTTTGTTCCAAACTGATCTCGAATTCAAATTTAAAAGATAAGTCAAATTATTATTTCTTCAAACTATAAAACTAAAATGTTCGAATTTTGGTATAAAATACCCTAATCAATTGTCAGTTGTAACCAACATCATTTGACTTACCATTTAATTTCTAGGAAAATGTAAAGTGGTCAAACACCTACCAAAATAGCCATTTCAGAATAAACAAATGTTTATGTGTTTCCAAACCACTTGAAACTTTGTGGGCCTCTCCAAAATAATGACGACTATTTTATATGACAAGTTTCATATTTTACATAATTCTTTTGCTATTAAAAATAAATAGAAAGCAGTAACTCTATTTAAAAAATAAACAGTAGTAAAAGGGTAAATCCTAGGTACTGTGCACTGTAGCCCAATGCTACAGTGCACAACCTAGCCCACGTAGCCGCCATCTTCAACCTCCTGTTCACTCCATCGCGGTGGACGCCGCTCCCGCGTCCATGGCACGGATGGCCACACGTCGGCCATCCTACGGCCTCCCCGACGTCGTGGCTGCCTACTAGACCGCTCTCGCGGCCCCTCGGCGAACCCTAGCCTCGCAATCCCCTTCCTCTCGCTCTCTCTTTCTCTACTAGAGGTCGCGCCCGAGACTCCCGTCAGCGCCGCGTCGTCATTGCCGTGCTCCGGGGCATCCCTGAGCTGCTACAAGGTGGCTAGGATCCTCCCTGACCTCGTCTCCTTCACCTACGCATCTGGATCGAAGCCAAAAGGCCATGTATGTTCCGCATCGAGCTGCCATCCCCACCATGGCCGCTGTGGCCATCGCCGTCGAACTCCACCACCGGCGCCTCCCCGACCTTCCCGGAGCTCGCATACGTCCTCCCCAATGAGCCCTCCTCCGGATCCCCCTTCCTCCGCCTCGATTCAGTCACCGTTTGCCGTCCCCGAGAACATCCGAGCTCGCGTCGCGTGTATGCGTACGTGTACTGGCTTAAGAGCGTGTGTGAGCTGCTGCTGCTTAACTGTCGTCTCCTGCTGCGGTGTACTGCTCCTGCAGCGCGCCCGCCCTGGACTCGCCTCTGCCTGCCGCTACTCGCCGGCCATCGCCCACGGCCGCGTAGCGCGCCCCTGCTGCTCCTTGCGATGCGTTGCTGCTCATACCGCTACTCTGATCTGCTTGCTGCTGCTGTCACTGCACTGCTGCTCTGTTTGCTGCTGCTCACGGCCGCTGCTACTTCTTTCCTTGTGTTGCTTCCGCTGTTGGCCATGGCCGCCGTGGCTTGTGCCTCGTGCGTGCTAGCCATGGCAAGCACAGCCAAGGCCTGGGTGTGCCGCTGCCAATGGCCGGCCCAACTAGTAGGTCTAATTAGTTTAGGCTAAATTAGGTGTTAATTAGTCTAAGGCTATTACAAGTGGACCCAGGCTAATTAATCTAATTAACTAGAATAGTTTAGTTATTGTCTATGATGTGTGGCTCCCACCTCTAATTAAGCTAGATTAATTAATCTGTTAAACTAAGATAATGATAATTAGGCCCCACTGTCACTATTCATCAGTGGACCAGTCAAAGTTGACTGGATCAACTAAGCCCTCCAGCCCCACATGTCATGCACATGCACACATTTCTGGGTACACTCCTATGTACCAATAGCCATTTTTTTTAATTCGAGTTAAATTTAATTCCAGGATTTCAGAAATGTTTAAAACTTCATACAATTATATAAAATAAACTATAATTCGGATGAAAATACTTTGTACATGAAAGTTGCTCAGAATGACGAGACGAATCCGAATTCATAGTCCATTCGTTCACTACACGTCCCTAGCATAGTGAACCTGCAACTTTTCCCCTCCGGTTCATCTGTCAAAAAACGCGAAACACCGGGAATACTTTTCCAGATATTTTCCCCCTTCGCCCGTATCGCCTACTACCGCGTTAGGGCACCCCCTAGCACCGCGTATTGGCACGTTATGCTTTGTGATGCTTTGATTGCTCTGTTATTTATTTTGTTCTCTCTCCGTTACTTCTTCTTGGTAAACCCTGAGATTGTCGGCGACCCCCAGTTCGACTACGGTGTCGAGGACCCCTTCTTCTTGCCAGAGCAACCAGGCAAGCTCCCCTTGATCAACCCGATATCGCCTATTCTTCTCTCTACTGCATGAATTAGAGTAGTGTAGCATGTTACTGTTTCCGGTTAATCCTATTCTGTTGCATAGCCTATCATTGTTGCTACAGTTGTTGATACCTTACCTGCAATCCTAAATGCTTAGTATAGGATGCTAGTTTATCATCAGTGGCCCTACATTCTTGTCCGCCTGCCATGCTATACTATCGGGTCGTGATCACTCGGGAGGTGATCACGAGTATATACTTACATACATACATACATACATACTATACAGGTGATGACTAAAGTCGGGTCGGCTCATAGAGTACCCGCATGTGATTCCAATGTGGGGGCTGAAGGGGCAGGTGGTTCCATCCAGGTAGTGGTGGGCCTGTGTTCCCGACGGCCCCCGACTGTTGATACGTCTCCAACGTATCTACTTTTCCAAACACTTTTGCTCTTGTTTTGGACTCTAACTTGCATCATTTGAATGGAACTAACCCGGACTGACGCTGTTTTTAGCAGAATTACCATGGTGTTATTTATGTGCAGGAGCAAACGTTCTCGGAATGACCTGAACTTCACGGAGCCACTTTCAGAAAATAAGAAAAATACTTGCAAAATATGAAGGCCAGGGGGCCCACCACCTTGCCACGAGGGTGGGGGGCGAGCCTGCCCCGCTATGGCGCGCCCCCCTACCTCCTGGGCCCCCTGTTCTCTCTCTGACTCCAACTCCACCTCCATATATTGAGTTTCGGGGAGAAAAAAAATCAGAGAGAAGAAATCATCACGTTTTACGATACGGAGCCGCCGCCAAGCCCTAAAACCTCTCGGTAGGGCTGATCTGGAGTCCGTTCGGGGCTCCGGAGATGTGAACCTATTATGTTTTCATCAATATATGAGTGTTCTTGATCCTATCTTGCAAGTCTATAGTCACCTATTATGTGTTATGATTCGTTAACCCCGAAGTGACAGTAATCAGGATACTTACCGGTGATGACCGTAGTTTGAGGAGTTCATGTATTCACTATGTGTTAATGCTTTGTTCTGGTTCTCTATTAAAAGGAGGCCTTAATATCCCTTAGTTTCCGTAAGGACCCGGCTGCAATGGGAGGGTAGGACAAAAGATGTCATGCAAGTTCTTTTCCATAAGCACGTATGACTATGCTCGGAATACATGCCTACATTATATCAATGAACTGGAGCTAGTTCTATGTCATCCTAGGTTATGACTGTTACATGATGAACCGCATCCAGCATAATTGTCCATCACCGATCCATTTCCTACGAGCTTTCCATATATTGTTCTTCGCTTATTTACTTTTCCATTGCTATTGCTATCATCACTACAAAATACCAAAAACATTACTTCTACTATTGTTACCTTTTGCTACTGTTATCATCACTATCATATTACTTTGCTACTAAACACTTTGCTGCAAATATTATGTTCCAGGTGTGGTTGAATTGACAACTCAGCTGCTAATACTTGAGAATATTCTTTGGTTCCCCTTGTGTCGAATCAATAAATTTGGATTGAATACTCTACCCTCTAAAACTGTTGCGATCCCCTATACTTGTGGGTTATCAAGACTATTTTCTGGCGCAGTTGCCGGGGAGCATATCTCTATTCTTTGAGTCTCTTGGGATATATATCTGCTTCTCATTATGAAGAACTTGAGAGATCCAAAAATCAAGATCTATCCATCAACTACGAGGGGAGGTAAGGAACTGCCATCTAGCTCTGCACTTGATTCACCTTCTGTTTTGAGTAAGCTTGCGACACCTACACCTGCTTCTGCTATTCGTTCTGATATTGATGATGCCACTTCAGCTATGCATGATACTTATGATGAAACTACCAGTATGCCTGATACTACTATGCCACTTAGTGCTTTTCTTGATGAACAACTTGCTAGGGCTAGAGAAATTGAAAATACTGAATCAGATGATATTGATGAAAGTGATGATGAAGAACCACTTGTCATTCCTAAGGGTTATGTTTTTGATCAAGATGCTTCTTTAGCTATTTTAGCTTGTAGAAATAGAACTAAACTTAAAAGATTATTAGCTAAATGGAGTAAACAATCTCTAAATGCTAGAATGAAACCTGACCCTACTTTTGCTACTTCACCTATCTTTGTTACTGATAAGGATTATGAATTCTCTGTTGGTCCTGATATAATTACTTTGGTTGAATCTGATCCTTTTCATGGTTATGAATCTGAAACTGTTGTGGCGCATGTTACTAAACTGAATGATATAGCTACCTTGTTCACTAAAGATGAGAGAACTCGCTACTTTTATATCCTTAAAATATTTCCGTTCTCATTAAAGGGTGATGCTAAGATATGGTTTAATTCTCTTGATCCTGGTTGTGTGTGTAGTCCCTAGGATATGATTTATTACTTCTCTGCTAAATATTTCCCTGCTCATAAGAAACAAGCTTCTTTAAGGGATATATGTAATTTTGTGCAAATTGAAGAAGAGAGTCTCCCACAAGCTTGGGGGAGGCTTCTCCAATTACTTAATGCTTTGCATGATCATCCTCTTAAGAAAAATGAAATACTTGATATCTTTTATAATGGACTAACCGATGCCTCCAGAGATTACCTGGATAGTTGTCCTGGTTCTGTTTTCAGGGAAAGAACACCGGATGAAGCCGAAATTCTATTGAATAATATGTTGACAAATGAAAATAATTGGACACCTCCGGAGCCAATTCCTGAGCCTATTCCTAAACCAACTCCGAAGAAGAGGGGTATTCCAATTCTCAGTCCTGAAGATATGCAAGAGGCAAAGAAATCTATGAAAGAAAAAGGTATTAAAGTTGAAGATGTTAAGAATTTACATCCTATTGAAGAAATACATGGTCTTAATTTACCGCCTGTTGAAGAAACATATAATCAAAATCATTTACCTATTGAAGAAACTCATGGTCTTGATAACCCGACACAGGTAGTAAATGTAAATTCTCTCTACAGATATGATAAAGGTGTAATCCCATTTACTAAAATTGCTAGCCCATGCTTAGATGAGTTTCATAAATTTATGGCTAAGCAAGAAGACTTTAATGCTTATTTTGGTAGAAAATTGAAATACAATTCAAATATGCTTAAACACTTGGGTGATTATATGGCTAATGTTAAAGGTGAACTTAAACTTATTAGTAAACATGCTTCTATGGTTACCACTCAAGTAGAACAAGTACTTAAAGCTCAAAATGATTTGCTCAATGAATTGAATAATAAGAATAATGATAATGCTGTTAGAGTTATGACTAGAGGTGGTAGAATGACTCAGGAGCCTTTGTATCCTGAAGTCCATCCTAAGAGAATTGTGCAAGATTCTCAGAGAAATAATTTAGATGCACCTAGTTCTTCTAAAAAGAAGAAAAAGAAAAATGATAGGACTTTGCATGCTTCTAGTGATCCTATTGTTGAAACACCTGAGAATCCAAATGATATTTCTATTTCTGATGCTGAAACACAACCTAGTTATGAAACTGAAACTAGTGATAATGTCAATAATAATGTTCATGATGATGCTCAACCTAGTAATGATAATGATATAGAAATTGAACCTGCTGTTGATCTTAATAACCCACAATCAAAGAATCAATGTTATGATAAGAAATACTTTGTTCCTAGGAAGCATGGTAAAGAAAGAGAGCCTTGTGTTCAGAAACCCATGCCTTTTCCTCCCAAACCATCCAAGAAAAAGGATGATGAGGATTTTGAGCGCTTTGCTGAAATGATTAGACCTATCTTTTTGTGTATGCGATTAACTGATATGCTTAAAACCAATCCTTATGCTAAGTATATGGAAGATATTATTACAAATAAAAGAAATATACCGGAAGCTAAAATTTCCACCATGCTTGCTAATTACACTTTTAAGGGTGGAATACCAAAGAAACTTGGAGATCCAGGAGTACCCACTATACCTTGCTCCATTAAAAGAAACTATGTTAAAACTGCTTTATGTGATCTTGGAGCCGGTGTTAGTGTTATGCCTCTCTCTTTATATCGTAGACTTGATTTGAATAAGTTGACACCTACTGAAATATCTTTGCAAATAGCTGATAAATCAACTGCTATACTTGTCGGTATTTGTGAGGATGTGTCTGTTGTAGTTGCAAATGTTACTATTTTAACGCACTTTGTTATTCTTGATATTCCCGAGGACGATAGTATGTCTATTGTTCTTGGAAGACCCTTTTTGAATACTGCTGGGGCTATTATTGATTGCACTAAAGGCAATGTCACTTTTCATCTTAATGGTAATGAGCACACGGTACACTTTCCGAGAAAAGAACCTCAAGTTCATAGTATCAACTCTATTGGAAAAATTCCATCGATTATATTTGGAGGTTTTGAATTTCCTCTTCCTATTGTCAAGAAGAAATATGATATTCTTATTATTGGGGATGTGCATATCCCCATTGAGGTAACATAGTGTTATTCGAAATTTCTCCGGATCCATGTTATTCGGAATGAGTTCATTAACAAGACTTGATCAACCTTGTTAGTGGATTCCTTTTGATGACCATGAGATGGATGAAACTGGAAGGCACAACCTTCTGTACCCCACATTTACTTTCTGTTATTTATATTAAATAAAATAAAAATAAATATTTGTCTGTGTGTTATCTGATTATTCGTGCAATATAAAAATACCTCGAAAATAAAAGTTCTCCAAATGCCCTGAAAATTAAATATGATTTTTTCTAGAATATTTGAGGATTTATGGAACTGAGAACACACCAGGGGGGCCAACCACCTACCCACGAGGGTGGAGGGCGCGCCCAACCCTCTAGGGCGCGCCCCCTGCCTCGTGAGCCCACGGTGGCCCTCCTCCACTTATCCTTTCACCCATACACTCCTTCTTCCTCCCCCAAACACGAATAACCAGCTCAAACCCGAGTCCAAGCTCGTTTTGCTGCCATTTTCGATCTCCTTGCTCAAAGCACCTCTCATAAAACTGCTTGGGGAGATTGTTCCTTGGTATGTGACTCCCCCATTGGTCCAATTAGTTTTTGTTCTAGTGCTCTATTCATTGCAAATTTTTACTTCTTAGGTGACCCTGTTCTTGAGCTTGCATGTCAAATTTATATGGTCAAAAGTAGTTTTGATGCATGATATAGGCCATAGGCACTTGTAGGAGTAGTTACTATCAATATTATTGAGTTTGGTCTACTTTTATTTTGAAGTTACTAAAAATTTTCAGAATTTTTCAGAGGAAGAAAAATGCTTAGGAAAATGTTCCAAGGTGGTTCTTCAAGGAAGCAAGGACACAGGCTTGCAATGCATGATGCTGATGAAGAGCCACCAAGAGACGCTCCAATGCGTCCTTGTGAGTGGCCTTCTGAAAATTTTATGGATCGAGCAGGAATAAATGAAGAATTCAACGCATATTTGCATAACACTGATCTCGTGAGCTTCGAGGAAGAAAAGTGCAGTTAGTATCATAATCTCACCAGTTCCTTTGTGAGGAGGTTTGAATTTTCAACTTCACGTAATTCTCCAACTGTCCTGTTTGATCTTTATGATAAATCTTATACCATGGACTTAGAGGATTTTACCACTACATGCAAACTTCCACAATGGGGTAGTACAAGGGATCCTTGCAAATCTGAATTTAGAGATTTTCTTGCTAGCATAACTGTGGGAGAATCTAGAGATATTACACAAGCTACCATAGGGAGCATTCACTTTCCTGGTATACATTATTTTGCTCTCTTCACAGGTAGATGCATAAATGGTAAAGATGAGGCATGTCACATGTGTGTCCCTGACCTCAGTATTCTTAGGAGTGCTGTGATAGGAGACAAATCTTATAATTTGGGAGCCATTGTTGCACGTAGGTTGCATCTTAATAGATTTAATGGACATTTCTTTGGTGGAATTTATGCAACCTGCGTAGCTAATTTTCTTGGTATAGATGTACGCGAAGATGATATTGAATTACCTCCTGCCTATCTAGATTTTAATGCTATGGTTCACCACCAGTTTGTCGAGAGGAACGAATCACCTCTCCAGTATCGACTAATCTTTGACAGACGTCGTGCTGTCCGTATTACTCTCCCTGCTCCTGCTTTCTTTGATTATCAGGCAAGAGGAGGATATACTATTACCAGAGAGGAGGCAGATGAGTACAAGAGGAGAGAGGAGACCGCTCGTCGCCAAGCTGCAGCTCAGCAGGCGATAGCTGCTGCATCACAGTACGACCCAGCTACTATTATGGATATCAGCCAGGCCAGCCGTGGCCATAGACCAACTTAGGCCAAAAGCCTAAGCTTGGGGGAGTACGTATTTCTCACCGACATTATATTTATGCTCACACACTCATTGCTAGATGTCGGTGCTCATACTTTTTCATTGTATCATCCATGCTAGTTTATTTTCCTTTTTTATGCTTTCTTCTTGTGTGTTTAATAAACCTTAAGAAAAACCAAAAAAAATTAGTTGTAGCTTTTAATTAGTTTACTTTTCATGTTTGTAGTAGTAATTAAAAAGAAAACCCAAAAAGATTTCATGTTCTTCTTTTGCTTGTTGGGAGCTTTCCCGTGTAAATAGTTTTATTTCTTTTCTTTTCTTTGGGGTTGATAGGAGAAGACCATAATTAAATTGTTGAAGAGGCTCTTATATGCATTATTGTTGATCTGACAAAAGATCCCATATTGCCTTGTCTTCTCCAGTTTATTGAATGCCTGCAGATTCCAGCTTAGTCTAATGCACATGCACTATTATTATTATTCACATCGTTCAGTCGTGCAAGTGAAGGGCAATTATGATGATATATGATGGACTGGCTGAGATGAGAAAAGCTGGTATGAACTCGACCTCTTTCGTTTTTGTAAATATGATTAGTTCATCGTTCCTGATTCAGCCTATTATGAATAAACATGTTTTCAATGACAACTAGAGATCATAGTTTCTTGTGCCATGCTTGATTAGCTATGAGTTATAATGGTTTACCTTGCGTGCCAACATGCTATTAAAATGGTTATGATGTGGTATGATAGGGTGGTATCCTCCTCTGAATGATTTAAGTGACTTGACTTGGCACATGTTCACGCATGTAGTTGAAACAAAATCAACATAGCCTTCACGATATTTATGTTCACAAAATCAACAAAATCAACATAGCCTCCACCAGTGCAAATAAACGCGGCAGCAAAACAAGAGCATAACTGAAACAACTTTAGAAGAGCTCAAGAAACGTTATCCTGGGTATCCACCATGCTGGCAATAAGCTTAGCAAGCTGATTAGCTTTGTCCTGTTTGGTACTAAAATCCTCCAACGCTTTCTATTGCACCAGAAAGTATGCATCTGAATGCTCAAGGGACTTCCGCAATCCTTCCGCTTCTTGTCGCAACACAGCTGATCGATGTCTTTCAGCTTGTAGTTGAGACTCAAGAAACCGAACTGATTCAGACAGTGAGTTTGAATAGCTTGTGCAAGCGGTAGTGGCCAGTAACTCCAAAAATAAACCAAGACAGGATGTGTCACTATCCTGAACCTTATCTGCATTACTTCCTTTACCATTGCTTAATAAGGCACTCTTCCCCAATATTCTGTCAGCATTCTAAAAGAAGAAACAAGCAGACACATAACAAGTTTATCATGTACTAGTATATGAAACTCATTTCGGTGAACCAATTCATTAGTAAGGTGGACAGGATTAAACTACCAAGTCTTGTATTGCCAAGTACTAGTACATAATAAAAGCATCAAACAAACATATATCTATGTCCTAGGGTAGCAATGGAATCTTAAATTAGAACAGTTGTTCTTCAGGTTTAGGCACTTGTTCTACATGAACAGAGTACACTAAGACGCAAGAATATAATACTTAAAAATAGAAAATGAGCTCATAGACCTTACCACATTCTTGGTTCGGGACTAGTACAGAACAAGGCGTTCCCAGTCATCGTCCAGTGAATGTGTCTCAAGAGAACGTAAGGGAATTTGATGAGTTTCTTTGCCGGTGAAGTGCGTTTTCTTCAGGTAATTGTGATACTACCACCAAGCATTCTTGAAGATAGCAGAGGTATTAGCACAGGTTACCTCATCCTGAGTTTCCAAATCGATCCTTCTCTATAGAGAAAAATGGGAAAATTTGCTGTATTATAACCATCATGGAGGTAGGATGTATGGGACGAAGCAAAGTAATTGCCATGAATAACATTACTTACACATAACTCCTAGACAAACACCTACACTGGAATTTTCCTTCATCTTCAGTATAATATTTCCAAGATGGGAAGATACGCACATACGATTTAACACCATCAAATGCGATAGATGCTAAACTACGACTAGCTGGTTGTGCTTCCTCCACAGGAATAGGCGTACTAACTGGTGGAGTTGGGGTTCGCCGTGATAGTACTGGCCCTTTGGGCACTGGAGCTGACTTACTAACTGCTCTTGTTTGGGAGCTCTGTGGTGGAGATGGTGTTGTGTCAACAGGAACTGGGTTACTATCGGCTGGGGTTGGGGTTAGATTGGCTGAAGCTAGTTCTCTGTCCATCGTAGTAGGGGTACAATCTGCGAGAGATTGGGTTATGTGTGGTAGGGCTGGTTCTTGTGCATGTACAACCGAGGTGCTATCTCCACCAAGAGGTAGCACTGTTTTATTTGAAGACCGTGTTTCTAGTCTGCTAGATACTAGCATCACCCGCTCCAATTCAAATGGCTGATAAACAAGAAACATAGTTGAATGTACAGACATTGTATGAGAGACAGATGCAATAGATAGTGTGGAAAAAAGAGGGCATGAAATAGTTGACATGTATATTGTTTAACTAAAACGGATAGCATAACATAATTTCACATATATGATGTCTATCTAAACTGGATAGCATAGCATAACATAATTCAAAGATATGATGAATAACTAAATAGGATCGCATGACATAATTCACCTACATGTTATCTAAGTAATCAGGATCGCATCATTTAATTCACATATGTGATTTATATGCTAAATAGAGGGCATTCGATATGATGTCTGAACTAAGAACATGGTGTTGAATATTGTGTATATGATGTCTAAACTATGCAATGCAAGACACCGTATGCATGATATGAGCAGTATAACCGTGCCAAGTTAGAGCATACACCTCAGTGGGGGAATAGGACTGGTCATCTATCTATGAATCCATTTCTGAGGAGCTATCGGGACCCAACAAAAGATCTGCTTCGACAGGTAGCACTGTCTGCTCTGAAGGCCTTGTTTTCACTCCAGATTTTTCCATCTCCCACCCAAATGGCCGATTCACAGGAAGAGTAGTTTAATGTACAAACATTATCGGCAAATGGAAATGTAATGAAGAAAAGGATGGGCAAGATATCATTCAAATATATGATGCTTGGTTAAACAGGATGGCATTGCACATTTCACATATATTATGGCTGGCTAAAAGACATGAGACTACATAATTCCCATATACGATATAGAAACTAAACAGGTGGCATTACAGAACATGTCTAAACTAAGCAGATGACATATATGATGTCAAAAGTAGGCACTGCAAGGCAACATATGCATGATATGACTAACATCATCATGCCAAGGTAGAGCAAACACCTTGGGGGTAAATAGGAGTGGTCAGCGGCGTCCGAATCCGCCTCAGAACAGATATCTTCCTCTGGATTACAATCTGGAGAGGGGTGGGGAGGGTTTGCCATTGAACCCACCATGGAGCGATGTCTACATGACATTGTATTGCCGCGCAAAACTCTTCTCTTTTTCTCTACATGTTCAGCATGACTGTGTACAATATCTGACATGCATACGAAAAAATATGGTGAGATTATGTAAGGAGAGCATGCAGAAATTTAGAGTGATGGTAACAACCAGTGGATCGATGTTTTTCCGTTGAACCAAAATAGCCCTAATGGATCGACGTGAATGTATAGTAATAAGTGATGCAACAAGTGTATAACCTCTTTGCCTTAGCCGTGTCGACCTCAACATCATTGGGTTGGTTGCTGAAGCAATTGAGACAGAGGTGGCTATCGGAGGTGTGGAGGAAGATCTGAGGAATTTGTAGACGGCGTCCAGGGCACTGCTCTGTTGTGGTGGATCATTCTGTTGTTGGAGCAGCTCCGGTGAGCCATAAGACGTCAAGGCTAAAGCAGCACAAGACAGACATCATCAATCTCAAGTGGGATTCTAATAGCATCTCCAATAGATGATGTAAAATGGATGTAAAATTAACATCACCAAAAATCACCTGACTAAAACAGATGAGGTAAAAACTGTTGACTCTGAACTTAACTGTCGAAACTGAAATTTACTGTGGAATCTGAATGCTACTGTCGAAACTGAACGCAATGGTAGCAGAGAGGCACTTGACATGTAGTTTAGGGAGGGCCTGCAGTTCATCTTCAACCTACACCCCCCTGAGCTGCCAGCCACCACCGGCCGAACCGCCGGCCCCAGCGCCGCCTCACCGCCCCAAAACAACTCGCCACCGCCGCCTCAGCCAGCCCTCTAGGCCCCCCCCCCACCCTGAACCCTAAGATAGATAGTGGGGTACCTCTCCGGCGAGCCCCCGTCCCCGCTGCGGGTGGTTCTTCCTTAACTCCGGCGAGCCCCCCCAACCCCTGAAAACCGACTGCCCCAAAAGTCGATTCAGTCGACTGAAGTGTGGCTTAATCGGAGTAGAGCAGCAGCACCAGCGAGGGGGAGAGCAGCAGCAGCAGCTGGGCGAGCGAGCGATCGAGCGAGAGCCGGAGCAGCAGCAACAGATCCGGCTGGTATGGACGCCGCCGCCGAAGGGGCCTCGCACTGGGGGAGAGCCACCGTGGAGATGTCGCCCGCGGCACCGGCTTCAAGGTAGCCGCTCCATGGGGGTGCGGGATGGAGCACCGTCGGCGCCGGGAGGTCGAGTTAAGGAGAAGGTGCGATGCGATGAGTGTACAACCTCTTTGGTGGCGCCGAGTAGGCCTCGGCTTCGTCCGAGGAGTCGGTGAGGATGCTGCGGTTCCGGTGGAGCAGGTTAAGGCGGCGCTGTGGGGATGGAGCAGCCGCGATAGACGAGGCGATCTTCGGAGCAGCTCCTTGGAGGTGGAGGACGGGGCGGCTGAACCGGCGGGACGACGAGATGGACGAGGGATCCTCATCCGGGGAGGTGGACGAGGGACGTCGAGCTATTGCGATGGACGACGTCGTCAGGGAGGAGGCTCCGGCTGGGCAGCGGTGACGTTGCGAACGGAGGAGGGTGGGGTTTCGCGGCTGGAGCGGAGAGGTTATGGCGGCCTGGGATTTCGAATGGCGAAAAGGGGGCGATGGGAGGGGGTGAAGCATGACTTCGGAACGCGCTTGTCCAAAATGTAGGGTGTGTTACAAAAGTACCCCCCACCGATTTGAACTAGTGGCCCTTTCGGCTCAGGGTTAGAAGGGGGATTTCGCGTGTCGGGATTTGGCAGCTGGAGGGAGTTTTCGCGCGTGTTGTAATTTCGGGATAGCAAGGCGCGGGTTGTGAAGGCGCCAGTTTTGGGAGCACGGTATCTGAATTTTCGGGATATAACAAGACACGGGTTGAATTTTAGGGACAAGCCTAACGTGTAGTAATATTGTACTTGTACGTACCAAATCAATTTGCACTTCCCTCAACTAAAAAGAAAACGAAAAAATAAAACTATTCACACCACACAAAGATAGAGTCTTGCCCCGTTTTACTATACAAATGTTATTCAAAGCTACACCCTCCTTCCATCTATATAGGACCTAATGCGTTTTTCGATGCTAACTTTAACCAAACATTAGAGCAATGATATATGAAATGCAACTTACACAAAGCACACCATTGAATTAGTCTGTGAAAGGTTCTTTCAATGATATAATTTTCACATTGTGCATGTCATGTACTATTAATCTTGTCAATAGTCAAAGGCGGTCTTAAAAATCTCATTACGCCCTATATAGATGGAAGGAGGGAGTATGAATCCATGTTATGTTCGATTAAATTTTTTCGCTTGCTGTATAATGCATGTAACCTACTCATACCAACATTTTAGTGCATTCCAAATGTCTATACTACCGCTGCAATTTGAAATAAATTTGAATTCGTTTCTCTATTTCAATAAGAATCTACAATCATGATTGTTGCCAACTTCAACCATCATAGTTTCCTTTCTATCCGCCAGATATAAATTAGACGGCCTATAATGCAGGATGGCAGGCACACCATCATCAACAACTCTGTTTTTTTATAAGAGTAGAGATAAAATATATTAAATATAGTATACCATGTTCATAACCACACCATGTGTATCACCGTTATATATATTCACACATCCGTCGGTTTGAAACACTATGATAAATTCTTCAAATATCTGGATTCGCTTTTTATAATGAAGTATATATGATCTCTATTCGTCTTTTACACCCACACAACCCTCTTATCTTTGTAGCTAGCGCTAACTTTCTCTTGTGCATGCACACGCCCGCATCCCTCTCACCCTCCCTCAGCATTCTCTAGCTCCATCGCACAAATTCGTCTTTTCACTTTAGGTCGTTCACCCATGGTGTGTGTAGGCCCCCCAGCTCCTTCTTTACGGCACACATCGATCGATATGCCTCTCTAGCCAGGTGTGCCTAGCACAAACACAAGCTTCCCCTCTTCTCTTGTCACCGTCCATGCCTCACTCCCACCACTCTTTTCGTCATTCTCGTACTCGCACACTCCTCCCCCTCGATATAGTATGCCTCTCGTACCACCTCCTACATGCATCCCTCTCTCTCTATCCTTCTCCTCGTGCCTCATTTGTTCTAACACACACATGCATGTATACCGATCGATCTCCCAACATATACCTAGATCGACTTTAACTACCCCCCCATCGATCGACGTACCTCACAAGTTATGTCTCTCCTTTCTCTTACAAAGGGCGATTGATCTTCCTATGAAGTTATGTCTGCTTACCACAGCCACATCGTCCCCCCTCATCATTCGTGCATGCCTCCTGACCCGTCTCTCACACGCACGTGCATAGACAGCAAGCAGCCATCTCCTCTCTTATTGATATTGCGGGTGTGCCCTCCGTTTGTCTAGCAAGCCTATCCCACCATTTGTTAGAAGCAACTCCACTACCACCCCCTCCAACACTCTAGCTCTGTCTCTCTCCCAACCTTATTCATCTCCTATACATATGCACGGATGCCGATCAATCTCCCTTAATACATGAGGCAGATCGATCTCCTTAATACATGAGGTAGGCCTCTCTCCTCCTCCACACATATACCAGCCATTGTACCTCTATAGTTAATTGGGGGACGTTGCTGCCAATGAAAGCATGGATCAATTTTAATTTAACACCTTCTCACAACTTTGTCTTCAGTTGTGATGTAATTATTAGCTCTGATCTGCTAATAATTGACATGCATTAGCAAGGAAGTTAGTTTTTTATTGTTTCCGAAAGAGCATCAATGGCAAGACACGCGAAACAAAAGCTGAAAGCTCACACCATTGTACAATTTTATGTCGCTGGAAAATTATTTGTATAGTATGTCAATTATGTAAAAAATGATGGAAGCTTGATAGCATTGCCAGAAGCCTCTTCATCATCCGGGTCCATGTGCCATGCACAAAATTATACTCCTTCGTTCCTAAATATTTGTATTTTTACAAACTTCAAACGGGCATATTTTAGAGTGTAGATTCACTCATTTTGCTTCGTATGTGTACTCCCTCCGTTCCTAAATATTCTATTCGTCTTAACAGAGATTTCAACAAGTGACTACATACGGAGCAAAATGAGTGAATCTACACTCTAAAATATGTCTATATACATCCGTATGTGCCAGTCCATTTGAAATCTCTAAAAAGACAAATATTTGAGTAGTCACTCATTGAAATCTCTAGAAATACAAATACTCCGGAGTATATTTAAGAACTGAGGGGGTAGTGCACAACCGCATGGGAGACTCAGCCCGGTCGTTGCGCCGCATTAATAGTGAGTAATGAGCAGTAAAATCATAAGCCCCACCTTTCCCACTGTAAGTTGCTTTGAAGAAGAAACCATCAATACGCTCTTCTTTGAATCCGCTCATACAAATCCATCCGTCACTGTTTATACAGCGTGCTTCAGAAAAAAGAAAAAAATCTGTGGGACCAAGGCGACTAGCGATTGGCCTGAAAAATAGCATTGGTAGTTATAGCATGGCGTCTATTACTAGAGGGAATAATGCGTACACACATGCATGCAGTGCTTCCACTCCGGGTACACACATGCATGCACTTCGTAGTAGTACAGTACATGTAGAAAAGCAAGACACCATCGACATAATCACCCACGTCTACGCGCAAATCGTCCACAAGGACTACATGCAAGAGGAGGAAGATAGGACGCTGGCCTTCTTGGAGCGCAGGGCAACCTTGGACGGCACTGTTCAGAAGCACGTTGAGCTCGCCGCCAACGCCGCTGCTCCTCACACATCGGTTGGTGACCCGGCGCACTAGGGCGTGAGGATGTCGTTGAACGTTGATGGATCCGTATGTATTTTTATCTTTCCGTCAAATCCATGTAGTAGTATATGATACAACAGTAATTATCTTACCTTTCGCATTAACTTCATAATTTTCGTACGTACTCCATGCATGAACGGCGCCAGAACCAAACTTCTCATTACTCTAGGCAAAATCGTTATTTTCTATCTATCGGTCGCACCATGGAGCAGAACCAAATTTTACAAGTTACGAGATCAAAAGGAAAAGCCTGTTGTGTTCGCGTCGCACCCCCACATGGTTGGTCCGGCACGCCTCTCAAGCGGGAATGCGTGCGGTGTTGCATTTTCACTTACAAGTGGGACCACAGTTGAGCAAACCGACTATCGGCAAACCCCCACCCCGCCCACCGCGCGATGGCTGAGAAAACAGGAGGGAGAAGAGATGGCTATAGCACGGACTCCAAGAAAATTGGTGTCGGATGGGACTCGTGTGGGTGGAGTGTGCAGTACTGCTAGACATGAATGCTAGTTATGGCCCATGCCACCCCACTATATCGAGCCTATATCGAGGTACGTAGAATAGATTTCCTGTAGTCCGTGCTCAGCCCTCCTCTATCTCTCTTCTCAGCCAGCCAGCAGACGTGTGGAGCCCATCGTCTGTTTGCTCACATGCAGCCCCACATGTCAGTGAAAACGGAAGAGGACCCACTGAACCTGCACATCTTTCACCTCGACGTGCTGGTGATGAAAAACAACTCCAATAAAGATCTTCGGTGGCCGCTTTTGGAGTTACTCAAGAGTAGTAAGATTCTATTCACAGTTTAACCCAAGATGCACATCTCGTGGCTTCAACTACCACTCTATTTTCTTTCATGACACGACATGGATGCTGGATGTCCCACGTGTCGGCAAAAGGAGGAAGAACCCGACCAAATCTTCGGTTCTGCTCTCGGATTAGACTAGTTGTGCTAACTTAAAATTTTTATTGTGTACTCCCTCTGTTCCAAAATACTTGACTCCCATTTGTCCAAAAATGGATGTACCTATATACTAAGACATGTCTAGATACATATATATATTTTGACAAATAGAAGGCATGTATTGTGCAATGGAGGGAGTAGAATGGATGCAAGTTTTTGTATTGGGAAGAAGAGTACATCCATATATTGATAGAGCGCAATTTAGTAGATGTTCTATCACTTTTAGCTAGCACAGACGCAAGATCGAGCCTCCGCAGATCAACAATGAATGCATCGAGAAGGCACTAATCCAACTTACAGGAGTAGTAAAATGTATTCTTGTGGTTCTTGTTTTCTTTGGTCTTGCTTTTCTAGTCAAAATTATCGTTGGAGTTCATGCAAAACGGAGGTGCGTTTGGGGTCGTGCGTTGTAGTTGGCCTTACAAGTGGGACCGCAGTTAAGGAAACCGACAATCGGCAAGCCCCCACCTCGCCCGCCACGCGATGGCTGAAGTTAGAGAAACGACGAGGTTGAAGAGATTTCTCTAGAACAGACTCCAAGAAATAATATGGTGTCAGATGGATGTCGTGGTGGTGGCGTGTGTCGTACTCCTGAAGTGAATGCTTGTTCTGGCCCATGCTACCCTACTACTCCTACTACTTACTCCTACTACTATATAGTATACTAGTATCGAGGATTCGAGGTGCTGGTTACGTACAACGAACACATTAACATATGGCTACAGTAAAAACACCCGCCCGACGCGCGAAGCATGTGAAGCTAGTACAAATAGTGTACTACTATTGTTGATTGGCCTCATCGATAACCTGTTGCAATGCACGTACAATTATGTATTCAGAAAATATTTTTTTGCCTCATCGCACCACTCACTCAGAGAAGCGACTCGAAAGCCATTCATAAATTTAGTAAGTTTATCATAGGCATATCATTTTATTACATACAACAGGTCATCAACCCACACCGACAACGAGGATACATTATAAATACTAAAGTTTTCACCACACAACAAATAACAAGCCATGAAATGAACTTTAACTCAACCATTCCGCGGCGTTGGAAATGCTTGCTTTGAACCACAAGTGATTCTCTGGGACGGGCCATCCGTTGTCGATCTGGAGACCAATGCAGGACTGATCATCCAGGCTGAAGCAGCCTACTATATCAGTACCAGGGTAGGGAACCACCCAAATGTCCGAGGTATAGACACAGTTGCTTCTCATAAATGTGTCAACACAGTTGGATCGCCTTTCACCATCATCGGATAGTTTTGTCCAAGGAAGAGCGAGTTTTCTCCAAGACTATCAATTCTGTGCCAAGGAGAAGGAGTTGGCGCTAGCACACTAGTATCCATCCCGAATACCATGCAACGGGTGTTGGAATAGGTCCGGAGAGTGCGACAATGGGAGACACCTGCTTCCTTAGTAGTAACATCATCAGTGGGCTGTATACACACAAGAAGAGGTGATCCATCGGAATTAGTTGCCAGGCGCCACAAAGTATATGGGCACTGCTCGTGATCATCACCATCGGCATCTCCCCCTTTTTTTATAAAAAATTTCAAGTATAGGTGGTGGGATGTTCACAGGACCTTGGAAACACAAGAAGAAGGTTAATTAGTAAAGGGAAACTTGCTAACCCGCATGCATGTGGATGAAACAATTATAATTACGGTGGAAGACAAACGTACCGAAACTACTAGGATGCCATGCAAAAACAGTGCCACGAGTGGTGGCAGCAAACACAAGGCCCTCGTATTGAATTGCATCACAGTACTCATCCGTGTACATAAACCGATTTTTGAGCAATATCCATCGAGTCAAACCACGAAGGATGGCAACAAGCTTGTCAAAGATAGCAACAACATGCAAAAACAGTTCCAAGAGCGGTTGGGAACTCGACAAATTGCTATCTTCTGTAGAAGACAGTCACCATGATCGTATTTGAACGTGCGTACATTACCGGTGTGCTCAACCTCTGGGCAGTGTGCTTAGATTTTTTGAAGTGGAACCCGGTGAAGAGTGTACACATTCACAAGTTCCCACTCGCAGTTGGACCCAATGTAAACAACCCAATCTCCATTTGTGCCCGCCCAAGCCTTGCCCTCAAGCGATGGCATCTTAACATCATACGTATCATTATCAAGCGGCATCAACTAGCACAGGGCGAGGCCTCCGTCGTGCCGGCGCCAGTCATCGGGGTCACGGCGAAGAAGATAGGGGAGATCAAACCGCTCCTTGACTCTTGGGTTCTTTGTAATGATGTTATTAGTTGAGTCGAGAATGGGCTTGAACGAACCTGCCATGCTAGCTGAGGTGATGACGTCACACCGATCAATGAGTTCCTCCACCACGTCGTCTTTCAGACCGGGGCAAGAATAACGGGGTCATTTCCGTCCTGTTCCTTCCATGGAGAAGACGATCGAACAATGGCAGAAGAAAGGGTGAAGGGCTGAAGGAAAATGGAGGAGGGAGAGGAAGAGCGTGCGACAGCAGTTCCAAATCGAGAGGGAAAGGCGAAGAGTCGGTGGACGGTTGCGAGTTTGCCACGGTTCACGAAGAGGCGCCCCGGCCTACACGTCCGTTCGGAAATACTCCTACTACTCGCCGTCGTCTCACTGATATGTTGGAACGGGACCACATGTCAACGAAACATGGTGTGTAATTTCTCATGCAAAATGCGATCTGGCCGCGTTGGCCCGAGGTGCCGCATTAGTTATCGACCTTTATTTTTCTAATGGCGTGCCGATCAGTTTTGAAGCACGACTAACTAGTACTGTATGCAGAGAAAATGGGTTGTATTTGTCCTCCACGGTTTAGAGGCTGACTTGTGGGCCTAGCAAGTTGACGCGTACACAATCAGGAGATGATTGTACGTGGAGAGGATGACAGCAGGGACCCGCCAAGGTCATGGCAGTACGCAAGCAAGTGCCTCCTTATTTAAAGCCAATAAAAAAATGGCTCCTCCTATAGGATTTCTGACATCTGGGTCCCATGCCATTGTCAACATAGTCAATAAACGAGAGAATTGCACAATGAGCGGCTGACACCAGGGACCTAGCAGCTCGCCCAGTTATTTTTGTTTTGGGTTAATTAGATAAATGCCACTCCAAATCTGGTGTATCCGAGAAATGCCACTGCAATTTCCAAACTTTGAAAAATTCCATTTCATGCCATTTCTAGTGGCATTTTTCGAAGTCTGGAGTGGCGTTTTTCAAAGTTTGCAAACTGCAGTGGCGTTTTTCAAAGTTTGCAAAAATTGCAGTGACATTTTTCAAAGTTTGGAAATTGCAGTGGCATTTTTATGAATCGCCATAATTGGAGTGGCATTTATCTAATTTGTTTTTGAGACGGAAGCAGGGTGTCAACTGGGCTGTGCGGGACACTCTGGCCTGTCTAGACAGCCTTTTCTTTTATGTTTACCACAGACTAGCCCAGTAATTTTTTTCTAAAAATGGCTAGCCCAGTTCTTTTGTGATTTGTCAAGTAAGTTGCTTTATCAGGCCTGTTGGGCTGCAAATCTTTCAAGACGAGGAAAGCTTCATTCGGCTGGCCGATAAAATGGCCTATCAGTAATGAGAAATGGGCTGTACATTTTCAAAACACATCAAACCGGCAATTATTTTCAAAAAAAAAAATTTCATTTCGAGATTTTAAATTGCATTGATTTTTACGCGTGGACAATTTATTGGATTTTATATTGATATACATTTATTTTTAAAATCAGTCTGAATGTGACTCGAAATTTCGGGATTAAAAATAGTTCAGACCGCACCAACATATGCAAAATTTTGTATAATTTTTTAACCATGGCCACAATATGGGCTATAATGCTAACATAAAGAATATGGGCTCCAAAAAAACCCGTAAGAATTAGCAGATGGGTTGTAAATTATTTGAAATAATGGCAGATGGGATGTATACTGTTTTCCACAGATTTGAGGCTTGCCACAGATGGCCTATAGACTGTTGGATGTCCATCCAACGGCTGTCGTGCTTCTTCAATCTCTGCTCTTCCTGCTCCAGCCGCTCAAACAAGCGCCGGCAGGACTGCCTGCTCCCTCATCCCCGCGGCCGTCTGCGCTGCCGCGCAGGCCTCACCGCCCCACCGTACTCCCATCGCTGGCCTAGCCATCCCTCTACTCACCCACACCTGCTGTTATTCTCCGGCGATGGAAGACGAACCAGTAAACCCTCGTACAGTCGTACTCCCCTCCGTGTGGGAAACAAAAACAACGGCCGAGTCTTCCCTGCCTCCCTGTCGTTCCTTTCCTAGGCCTCGCTGTTGTCCACCACCCTGGTGCTTTCGGCGTGGCGTGGTCAGCGTGGTCAACGACCGACATGCATCTGAAGTGGACCGTACGTGGAAAGGCTGACAGCTGGGTCCACGGCCGCACGCAAGGAAATGCCTCCTTATTACACGCAAAATAATGATTTCCTCCACCTGACATCTGGGACCCACCGAAACGGCCTCTGTATTTTGCGAAAAAAACGTTACCACCGCTGACAGCTCAGACCCACCAGCTATATCTTCGCACGCAAGGAAGTGCCTCCTTATTACGCACAAAAAAATGAATACCCCCCTGCTAGCTGGGACCCAGTATAGTGGGCCTACTAAGTTGACGGGGACGAAGGGCTTTGTCAACTTAGTCAATATGCACGATTCTAGCTCGACTGACCGTACGATGTCCATCCAACTGCCGTAGTGCTTCTTCAACCTCTGGTCTTCTTGCTCCAGCCGCCCAAAGCAGCGTCGGTCGTGCCGCCTGCTCCTGCCTCCCGTGGCCGGCTATGCTTCCGCGGGGGACTCACTGCCCCCATACTACTCCCACCGCTAGCCAGGCCATCCCTCCACTCCACTCACCCACACCCCCTGTTATTCTACGGCGACAGCAGCGCAGCCGAACCAGTGAACCCTCGTACTCCTCTCCACCTGGGAATCCACTGCCGCGTCTTCCCCGGCTCCGCGTCGTCCCCTTCCTAGGCCTCGCCGTCGTCCACCGCCGTGGTGCTGTCGGCGCGGCGTGGTCAATGTGGTCAACGACCGCATTCCATCGGAAGAATACTGTACGTGGAGAGGCTGACAGCTGGGTCCACGACAGCCGCAAGGAAGTGCCTCCTTATTACGCGGAAAATAATTATTCCTCCACCTGACAGCAGGGACCCACCGGACGCCCACCAGTATATCGCGAAAAAAACGTTTGCTACTGACTGCTGGGACCCACCCGACGGGCAACCGTATTTTGCGAAAGAACATTCCCCCTGCTGTCAGCTAGGACCCACCGGAAGTGCCTCCTTATTACGCACAAAAAAATGAATACCCCCCTGCTAGCTGGGACCCACCTTGGTGGGAGGCTGACTTGTGGGCCTACTAAGTTGACGGGGACGGAGGGCTTTGTCAACTTAGTCAATATGCACGATTCTAGCTCTAGTGACCGTACGATGTCCATCCAACGGCCATAGTGCTTCTTCAACCTCTGGTCTTCTTGCTCCAGCCGCCCAAACCAGCGCCGGTCATGCCTCGTGCTCCTGCCTCCCATGGCCGGCTGCGATGCGGCGGAGGCCTCACTGCCCCTACTACTCCCACCGCTGGCCAGGCCATCTCACTACTCACCCACACCCCCTGTTATTCTGCGGCGACGGCAGCCTCACACCGCAGTGAACCAGTGAACCCTCGTACTCCTCTAAGCGTGGGCATCCACTGCCGCGTCTTCCCCGTCTCCGCGTCGTCCCCTTCCTCGGCCTCGTCGTCGTCCACTGCCCTGGTGCTCTCGGCGCGGCGTGGTCAACGTGGTCAAGGAACTGCTTCCATCGGACGTGGACTGTACGTGGAGAAGCTGACAGCTGGGTCCACGGCCGTAGCAAGGAAGTGCCTCCTTATTACGTGCAAAATAATTATTCCTCCACCTCACAGCGGGGACCCACCGGACGGGCCACCGTATTTCTTGAAAAAAACGTTTGCCCCTGACTGCTGGGACCCACCAGCTACATCTTCGCACACAAGGAAGTGCCTGATAGTCGGGACCCACCTGGTCGAAGCGTACGTAGCGTTGTCATTCTGGTCGCGAACATGTGCGTACATACTGGTCGATGTAGAGGCGCGCACGTGTCGTAGTAGAGGCGCGCACGTGTCGTAGTAGAGGCGCGCATGTGTCGTAGTAGAGGCGCACACGTAGCATGTACACGTACGTACAACGGCTAGGGTGCAAGAGAGAAAATACGTCCACGTATGTGTACATACAAGCGGGGTCTCGAATGCCTACTCGCGCATACGTACGGCCAGGGCTCGTGTACATGGCTGGGTCGGAACGGACAAACAGCATTGTCGTCGTGTTCATGGGGAGGCAACGGAATGCGTTGTGTTCATGGGGAGGCAACGGAATGCGTCATGTTCATGGGGAGGCAACGGAACGCGTGGGAGCCAACCGGCTAGGTCGGAACGGAATGTGTGGTCGTGTTCATCGGGAGGGCTTGGTCGGAATAGGCGATGGAAACGAGGCCTGGCGTACCGCAAAACAGAGGAAACGGCCTTGTGTTCGACCGTCCACGTTCGAAATAGGATCCTGTTCGTCGGGAGGGGTCTGGCGTACTGCAAAACGGAGGAAACGGACCTCCTACGGTCGAAACGGGGGTCCTATTCATCGGGAGGGGTGCGGCGTAACGCAAAACGGACGAAATGGACTTGTGTTGGAGCGCTACGGTCGAAACGGGGGTCCTGTTCATCAAGAGGGGTGTGGCGTACCGCAAAACGGGACTCCACGGGATACTGTTCATCTCCACCGTCGACCCCCTCCAGCCTCCATGAGCTACTGTTCATCCACCGTCGACCTCCTCCAGCCTCCACCTGCGACTGTTCATCCACTGGCTCCTGTTAATCCAGCATCCACCGCGCGCTACTCCACCGGCTACTGTTCAACCAGCCCTCTCCACGGGCTCCTGTTCAACCACCCCTCCACGGGCTGCTGTTCATCCTGCCCTCCACCGTCTACTGTTCATCATGCCCTCCACGGGGTGGTCCTATTCATCCAACCCTCCACGGGGTCCTGTTCATCCAGCCCCAACCGGCTCGATCGATCGGGGTCCTATTCATCCAGAGGCAACACCACAGGGTCTTGTTCATCCACCCCCACCAGGAACTATTCATCCAACCCCCCTGCAACGCTCACTGTTCATCCAGAGGCAGCATCAATCGGCTTCTATTAGCAGCAGTAGTGAAGGAATCGCTCGATCGGGTTCAGTTAACAGCCATCGATCGATCGCTCGGGTTCAGTGACGCGTAGCCTGCAGTGCAATCGCTCGGGTTCAGGTAGAGTCAACGCCTCGCACACACACGCGTACGTGTACGAGAGAAGCACGCATCGCTCGGCCCCCGACCTCCCACCGTAACCGGGAACTCCCCGAAATTTTCCTCCCCCTCGCTTCTACCACGGTTTTTTCCGTCATGGACGGCCCAAAGAATGTCATGCAGCTGCGTCTCCGGCCCGCCCAGGACGAAAAGCCCATTTTCTGTCATGATTTTTTGTCATAGAAGTAGGAGCCCACCACATCTATGATGATACCGGGTTTTGTCACAATTATCGTCATAGAAGTGTTATATGTATGACAGAAAAAAAATTCGTTCGGCCCAAAATGTCACGGATGTGTCTTTTTTTTGTAGTGTTTATTCCTCACCTATACTCTGAGACTATGATCTCTCTTCTATTTGGGTTAAAAGATTTTGCTAACTCTAACTCTAGGTTCTCGTAATTACTTCCTTCCGGAGAGCCCCTTATTACAGATGATCGCCTGCTGCACCAGAAGATTCAGAAGATACTCTCTGATGCTATCCCGAGAACTTGTGCTCATTGCGTTTGCAATTCCCTTCCACGGTCAACCAATATAGATAACTACATACACTTGCCATTCTTACCTTAGTCCCGAGTTGCTCTTGTTATTACAAGATACCCCGAAATACTCGTTGTTGTTCCGAGAATCCTTGTGCCTACTGCCATGCAGTTCCTTGTCGCCTGACTACACCTACAAATTAATCCTCACACACACCGAGGATTTGTTTCTCCCCAGTTGTTCATGTGTTTGACCAAAGCCTTCGAAATACTGTTTGATCTTCCGAAAATCCTCAGCAGCTTATTGCTCTTGAAATTCTTGCTTGCTTGCATTATGGTTAATCCCATAAGTATAGTAATCTTATTGGCATCCTTTGACACTATCATTTTGAGCCCATTGATTCAATAAGTGCGAATACTCGCAATCCTCAACCAGATCCTAGAATTCATCCTTCGGCTCAGACACCATTCTAAACATGAGCTGGATCTCGATCAACCAAATTGCCATCGATTGTACACCTAAGGATATTCAAATTATCCATCCCTAATCAGAGCATTGCTTCTGACCCCTTGTCTTGGAATTCACAATTCCTTTGCATTTGAGCTTTGAGTTAGTCAGTTGTTTATATAATCTGACCTCCTTGCATTCTTTCTTCCTCTAGTTGAGTACCGATGCTCACATCAGATCCCTTATAGACCACCAGATCCTTTGTTGAATTTTACCCGACATCGTCCTTCATATCCATTAAACTTGTGAGCCTTTCATCGGATACATAATGCCTTTGGTAAAATTGTATCCCCTGCTTTTGTCAACCATGCTCTGCTCCCGAGCTTGAGTTATTCGCTCCTGATGTTCGTGGTATATGTTTCTACGATGCCCCGATGGGTTGAACCTATGTTTCTAAGATTTCACATGTCATACTTATCTGGTATTGCACTAGGTAAAACTTTTAACAACTAATGTCATTTTCGAAAAGTGAGAGGTGAATGGAAGGTTATGCATTGAGGAAGTGGGAGTCGACCTTGAACCTTTGTGTTCATGCCCATGGACACGATGTAGATCATATCATGGAAGCTTCTTGTAATAATAACTATTTCCTTGATTTAATATCCTTTGGTATCGGTGGATTGATCTTTTGGAATCATGGTTCCGACCATATGTTCTTCTTTGATCCCATTTCTCGGGAAAACTTTAAGCACTTGTCTTCTATGGATCAATACACCTGTCCAACCTTTACTTTGGTCTGTCGTCGAGTATTACCCCCCCTGGTATCTCGAGATTGTCACGGAACTGCATAACTTCTTATGAGTTCTTTGTCAAGTACTACATTCTCACCGATTCCAAATTTTTCACGAGCTCTGAGTTATTAAACCCTCAAGGACATCGATAACTGAATCGAGTCCGCATCGTGATTAAACAACTCTTAGTAACCTTCTTTACTTGCGAGTTTGTACCCGATCATGCCATTCCTAGCCTGTTTGGCTATATCATTATCATACTAAATTTTTACTGTGCTACATGGTCCTTCACGAAGCACAATTTCCAATGATGAGCTAACCCTACGTCGATCTTCCTCGTCATATCATTTCACCTTGAATAGCAAACTTGATTTTCAGTAAGTGTCCTATCCTTGGTTCCAATAACCTTTCGCTTCATCATTCCTTTGACTTGATGTCATCGCCGATTGATTACATCTTCATGAGATTCTCGAAAAATGTGCCGTGATCATCATCAGCATTCTGAGCTCTTCCAAGATATCAATTGAATTCATGATGACAAATGCCATCCTTATCCCCTCGATGATTTTTATTAACATCGACAACATTCTTGCATTCACTCTGACCCAAAACTTGTTCATGTTTTGTGTTGCACCTAGAGTTCCTTCCTATCCAACTTATATTAGGATTCTATCTTGGAGTATTACCATCTTTTATGTCAAGGTTGTTGAGAGAATTGCTCCGGCTATTAATTCTTGCTATAGTGATACTTCTCACCATCACCATTCTTCCTTGCTCCATGTGTTATTTCTAACCGGATAACCGACAATTGAACTATGACGTGCGACTCCAAAACTTCTAGCAACCCTATTGCCTTGAAGTTAATGGTCGATATTTCATTCTTAGACCATTGGTTATTGAATCACCATTCTAACATTGATCGTACTACATAAGCCCATATTTCGGGTGCACTTTTCAACCAATGTTTAATTGTGTATGTTTTCCTCGAGCATACCTCCTTATATCATTTGATTCGACAAATGTTATCACCTTGTTCACATAATTGTCGAAATACATCTTTTGGAAATCCCAATGAATTGTCGCTGAGATCATTAGCCGCCTCCTCATTCTCTCCATGGTTTACTGATGAACTCTTGTATCGGAACTCGCTTCCATAGTTCATTTCCCGAGAATCTTACGACGTCTTCTCATCAATTTGTGTCGCAAATTTTTCTTCTAAGGTATCCTGACCCCAATCAGATCTGAATCTCGGTCTGATATGATGGTTGGAACATATTTCCAAGAGATATAACATTGGTCTTTATGTGACCCGATAAGGTGATGTCGTGCCTAGCACACTTGGCCTGAGGACTATTGTTATAGATTCCTTTTCAGCAAGGTTATCCATTCTTCCATGAGGAAATTGTAAGACTTATTCTACTAGCTATTCCTGATGGATCCTTTCTGTTTCCAAAGTCTGATCTTCACATGTTGACCATGTCAATGCTATCTTGAAGCATGTCTATGGTACTCCGATTTTCAACAAGAACATTTGAAGCCCAATGTTAAATGTTTCCTACTCAATTATCCAAATACCGTTGTATGGGTAATGTCATGAAATTTCTCCCCCCTTACCTAAAGAGTTTTCTACATTATATTCTGCCATGGATATCTTGCTTTGCTTGTCTTTGGGAAGGATATACCCTTGAATGATGTGTTTAAACACATTTTTCCTTTCCATTGTTCTGTTTAATCTGATAATCACATATTCCTTCCATTGTTTTGTTTAACCTTCTTGAGGTTTATATGATCTAATCAGTAATATTCTCCTGCTTATGTAAACACCTCGTTGTACAATTCTGTCAGCAAGACCATGTTACTATTGTTGATGACATTTCGGTAGCCACCGATGGGTGAGTACTTTGCCTATTGGTCTGCCTCGTTCAATGAGTAGGAAAATGGTTCTCTTCGTCCCTCACCCTTGGTACTGATGTTGTTGCCGACATAACTGATAGGCTATCCTCTGACATACCTTGATTACATGATCGTGCACGACATAATCGCTCTTCCTACTTTTAACCCACATGATGGGCCCATAACCCACAGGTCCAAGGATCGAAACCTAACTCTCATATACACCCTGTTGTCAAAGTTATTCCTCATGCTTGACTTCTTATGTAATTCACGAGCCACCTGCCAGGAGATCTATTCTGGTTTCAACCGCAATGCTTATTTGTTGCTCTGAACCCCCTTTCCTGCTATGTTTCAGGCATATAAACATTGCTTACCCGCTTGAAACTCATTACTATACCTTCTTAATTTACTCTCGATATTTTCTTAAGTATCTATTCGAGATTTACTTTCTAGCACATTCCCTGAGTTATCCGCCAGATAGTCAACCTTGTAAGGCCCGTTCTTCCGAAGTTACCCCTTGTCCTTTCGTAAGTACGATGAAATTTCCGAAGAAAGGATGTCGACTTCATCATGATGGCTGGAAGCAGAGTAATGAAGACGTCAATGTAATGGATCGACCTGTTCGAGAAAAGCAACCAAAGACCAAGAAGAACCGTTAGACTTTCGTAACCTAGTCTTTCCCCTTAATCCACCCCTTAAAATCTCAGGACGAGATTTCTTGTAGTGGAGGAGAATTGTGATGCCTAGATAATTACGCTACAGTAATCGTCTACTAATGGTGCCAAGTCATCACAATTAATTTTTGCTAATCATCACTTTGTTCCAAACTGATCTCGAATTCAAATTTAAAAGATAAGTCAAATTATTATTTCTTTAAACTATAAAACTAAAATGTTCGAATTTTGGTATAAAATCCCCTAATCAATTGTCAGTTGTAACCCACATCATTTGACTTACCATTTAATTTCTACGAAAATGTAAAGTGGTCAAACAGCTACCAAAATAGCCATTTTAGAATAAACAAATGTTTATGTGATTCCAAACCACTTGAAACTTTGTGCGCCTCTCCAAAATAATGACGACTATTTATATGACAAGTTTCATATTTTACATAATGCTTTTGCTATTAAAAATAAATAGAAAGCGGTAACTCTATTTTTCTAAAAAAATTAAACAGTAGTAAAAGGGTAAATCCTAGGTACTGTGCACTGTAGCCCAACAAAAATGCTAGACATACAAAAATTTACAAGCTTTTACAAGCTCTTTCCATCTAACAACCAATCACTAACATCTCCCCCCTGATTGTCACGAAGGTGGGCCGTCCCGCTCACTTGTTGACCAATAAAAACGAACCCACCTATAAAAGCCTGTAAACTTTTTGTACGTGTAACATTGCCGGTAGCCCAATGCTACAATGCATAGCCCAGCCCACGTAGCCGCCATCTTCAACCTCCTGTTCACTCCATCACGGTGGACGCCGCTCCCGCGTCCATGGCGCGGATGGCCACACGTCGGCCATCCTACGGCCTCCCCGACGTCGTGGGTGCCTACTAAACCGCTCTCACGGCCCCTCGGAGAACCCTACCCTCGCAATCCCCTTATTCTCGCTCTCTCTCTCTACTAGAGCTCGCGCCCGAGACTCCCGTCAGCGCCGCATCGTCGTTGCCATGCTCCAGGGCATCCCCGAGCTCCTACAAGGTGGCCAGGATCCTCCTCGACCTCGTCTCCTTCACCTACGCATCTGGATAGAAGCCAAAAGGCCATGTATGTTCCGCATCGAGCTGCCATCCCCACCACGACCGTCGCGGCCATAGCCGTCGATCTCCACCACCGGCGCCTCCCCGACCTTCCCTGAGCTCGCCTACGTCCTCCCCGGTGAGCCCTCCTCCGGATCCCCCTTCCTCCGCCTCGATTCGGTCACTGTTTGCCGTCCCCGAGCACATCCGAGCTCGCGTCGCGTGTATGTGTACGCGTACTAGCGTAAGCACGTGCGTGAGCTGCTGCTGCTTAACCGCCGTCTCCTGCTGCGGCGTACTGCTGCTGAAGCGCGCCCGCCCTGGCCTCGCCTCTGCCTGCCGCTGCTCGCCGGCCATCGCCCGCGGCCGCGTAGCGTACCCCTGCTGCTCCTTGCCATGTGTTGCTGCTCATACCGCTACTCTGCTCTGCTTGCTACTGCTGTCGCTACACTGCTGCTTCGTTTGCTGCAGCTCACGGCCGCTGCTACTTCTTTCCTTGTGCTGCTGCCGCTGTTGGCCATGGCCGCCGTGGCTTGTGCCTCGTACGTGCTAGCCATGGCAAGCATAGCCAAGGTCTGGGTGTGCCGCTGCCAATGGCCGGCCCAATTAGTAGGTCTAATTAGTTTAGGCTAAATTACATGTTAATTAGTCTAAGGCTATTACAAGTGGACCCAAGCTAATTAACCTAATTAACTAGAATAGTTTAGTTGTTGTCTATGATGTGTGTCTCCCACCTCTAATTAAGCTAGATTAACAAATCTGTTAAACTAAGACAATGAAAATTGGGCCCCACTTTCACTATTCATCAGTGGACCGATCAAAGTTGACTGGGTCAACTGAGCCCTCCAGCCCCACATGTCATGCACATGCACACATTTCTGGGTACACTCCTGTGTACCCATAGCCATTTTTTTAATTCGGGTTAAATTTAATTCTAGGATTTCAGAAATGTTTAAAACTTCATAAAATCATATAAAATAAACCATAAGTCAGATGAAAATACTTTGTACATGAAAGTTGCTCAGAACGACGAGACGAACCCGAGTTCGCAGTCCATTCGTTCACTACATGTCCCTAGCATAGTGAACATGCAATTTTTCCCCTCCGGTTCATCTGTCCGAAAACGCGAAACATCGGGAATACTTTCCCAGATGTTTTCCCCCTTCGCCGGTATCGCCTACTACCACGTTAGGTCACCCCTAGCACTGCGTATTGGCATGTTATGCTTTGTGATGCTTTGATTGCTCTATTATTTATTGTGTTCTCTATCTGTTACTTCTTTTCGGTAGACCCCGAGATTGTCAGCGACCCCCAGTTCGACTACGGTGTCGACGTCCCTTCTTCTTGCCAGAGCAACCAGGAAAGCCCCCCCTTGATCAACCCGATATCGCCTATTCTTCTCTCTACTGCTTGCATTAGATTAGTGTAGCATGTTACTATTTCCGGTTAATCCTATTCTGTTGCATAGCCTATCATTGTTGCTACTGTTGTTGATACCTTACCTGCAATCCTAAATGCTTAGTATAGGATGCTAGTTTATCATCAGTGGCCCTACATTCTTGTACATCTGCCATGCTATGCTATCAGGCCGTGATCACTCGGGAGGTGATCACGGGTATATACTAACATACATACTATACAGGTGGTGACTAAAGTCGGGTCGGCTCGTAGAGTACCCGCATGTGATTCCGATGTGGGGGCTGAAGGGGCAGGTGGTTCCATCCAGGTAGTGGTGGGTCTGGGTTCCCGATGGCCCCCGACTGTTACTTTGTGGCGGAGTGACAGGGCAGGTTGAGACCACCTAGGAGAGAGGTGGGCCTGGCCCTGGTCGGCGTCCGCGGTTACTTCAAAATAACACGCTTAACGAGATCTTGGTATTTGATCTGAGTCTGGCCACTGGCCTATACGCACTAACCAACTACACGGGAACAGTTATGGGCACTCGACGTCGTGGTATTAGCCGAAGCCTTCGTGACGTCAGCGACTGAGCGGCGCGCGGTGGATTCGACCGTAAGCCTGCTCTTGTATTAAGGGGGCTAGGCCTGCTTCCGGCCGCCCACACAACGTGCAGGTGTGCAATGGGCGATGGGCCCAGACCCCTGTGCCATAGGATTTAGACCGGCGTGCTGACCTCTCTGTTGTGCCTAGGTGGGGCTGCGACATGTTGATCTTTCGAGGCTGGGCATGACCCAGGAAAGTGTGTCCAGCCAAAGGGGATCGAGCGTGTTGGGAAATGTGGCGCACCCCTGCAGGGAAGTTTATCTATTCGAATAGTCGTGTCCCTTGGTAAAAGGATGACCTAGAGTTGTACCTTGACCTTATGACAACTAGAACTGGATACTTAATAAAACACACCCTTCCAAGTGCCAGATACAACTCGATGATCACTCTCTAACAGGGCAACGAGGAGAGGATCGCCGGGTAGGATTATGCTATACGATGCTATTTGGTGAACTTACCATCTACTCTCTCCTATATGCTTCAAGATGGAGGCTGCCGGAAGCATAGTCTTCGTTAGGACTAGCTATCCCCCTCTTATCCTGGCATTCTACAGTTCAGTCCATAGATATTACCCATTTCATTGATACCAATGCATATGTAGTGTAGATCCTTGCTTGCGAGTACTTTGGATGAGTACTCACGTTTGCTTTCCTACTTCTTTTTCCCCTTTTTCCCGGTTATTGCGATCATATGATGGAGTCCAGGAGCCAGAGGATCCCGAGGATGATTCTACATGGAGTTCGGGTTCGAGGAGTAGTTAGGAGGTTCCAGGCAGGAAGCCTTGCCTTTTCGGTCGTTGCTAATTTTGTGCTAGCCTTCTTAAGGAAAACTTGTTTAACTTATGTCTGTACTCAGATATTGTTGCTTCCGCTAACTCGTTTGTATTCGAGCTAATGTATTCGAGCCCTCGAGGCCCCTGGCTTGTAATATAAAGCTTGTACTATTTTATTTGTGTCTAGAGTTGTGTTGTGATATCTTTACGTGAGTCCTTAATCTTGATCGTACACATTTGCGTGATGATTAGTGTACGGTCAAATCGGGGGCGTCACAGTGTCAACTTTAGATCCCACACATTTGGAGAATGTTCAATCTTATGAATTTTTTGATAAAAGTGGGTTTGGAGAGGTCATGACTTTAGTTAATGTTAATCCCACTATTTTGGAAGAGTGTCAACTTCGCATGCATGTGGATCGTGTTGAAAATATTTTATATGATAGCTATATTGTTGAATTTGATTATGATTCTACATGTAATTATTATGAGAGAGAAAAATATGGTTGTAAAAATTTTCATGTTACAAAATTACCTCTCGTTATGTTGAGATTGATATTGTTTCTTTCTTCTTCCTTGCATATGGTAGTTTTTGCTTGCCTTGATAATTTGTTTGCTTATAAAATGCCTATGCATAGGAAGTATGTTAGACTTAAGTGTGTTTGTCACATGTTTTATGATGCTCTCTTTGTGCTTCAATTCTTGTCTTTCATGTGAGCATAATTAAAATCTCAATGCCTAGCTAGGGGCGTTAAACGATAGCGCTTGTTGGGAGGCAACCCAATTTTATTTTTGTTCCTTGTTTTTTGTTCCTGTTTAGTAATCAATAATTCATCTAACTTCTGTTTAGATGTGGTTTTATGTTTTTAATTAGTGTTTGTGCCAAGTAGAACCTTTGGGAACACTTGGGGGAAGTCTTTGCGATCTTGCTGTAAAAACAGAAACTTTAGCACTCACGAGATTAGCTGTCATTTTTTACTGGAGAGTGATACTAGGTTGATTCTTTTTGAAGATGATTAATAGACAAATTCCTCACGTCCACAAATTTATTTAAGAATTTTTGGGGTTACAAAAGTATTCGAAACCTACAGATTACTACAGACTGTTCTGTTTTTGACAGATTCTGTTTTTCGCGTGTTGTTTGCTTATTTTGATGAATCTATGGCTAGTATCGGGGGGTATGAACCATAGAGAAGTTGGAATACAGTAGGTTTAACACCAATATAAATAAATAATTAGTTCATTATAGTACCTTGAAGTGGTGGTTTGTTTTCTTATACTAACGGAGCTCATGAGATTTTTTGTTGAGTTTTGTGTTGAGAAGTTTTCAAGTTTTGGGTAAAGATTTGATGAATTTTGGAATAAGGAGTGGCAAGATCCTAAGCTTGGGGATGCCCATGGAACCCCAAGGTAAAATTCAAGGAAAACCAAAAGCCTAAGCTTGGGGATGCCCCGGAAGGCATCCCCTCTTTCATCTTCGTCTATCGTTAACTTCACTCGATGCTATATTTTTATTCACCATATGATATGTGTTTTGCTTGGAGCGTCCTGTATGATTTGAGTCTTTGATTTTTAGTTTACCACAATCATCCTTGCTGTACACACCTTTTGGAGAGACACACACATGAATCATAATTTATTAAAATACTCTATGTGCTTCACCTATATCTTTTGAGCTAGATAATTTTGCTCTAGTGCTTCACTTATATCTTTTTAAGAGCACGGTGGTGGTTTTATTTTATAGAAATTATTGATCTCTCATGCTTCACTTATATTATTTTGAGAGTCTTTTAGAACATCATGGTAATTAGCTTTGTTTATAAAATTAGTCCTAATATAATAGACATCCAAGATGGGTATAATAAAAACTTTCATAAAAAGTGCATTGAATACTATGAGAAGTTTGATACTTGATGATTGTTTTGAGATATGAAGATGGTGATATTAGAGTCATGCTATTTGAGTAGTTATGAATTTGAGAGATACTTGTGTTAAAGTTTGTGGTTCCCATAACATGCACGTATGGTGAACCGTTATGTGATGAAGTCGGAGCATGATTTATTTATTGATTGTCTTCCTTATGAATGGCGGTCAGGGACGAGGAATGGTCTTTTCGTACCAATCTATCCCCCTAGGAGCATGCGCATAGTGCTTGGTTTTGATGACTTGTAGATTTTTGCAATAAGTATGTGAGTTCTTTATGACTAATGTTGAGTCCATGGATTATACGCACTCTCACACTACCACCATTGCTAGCCTCTCCAATACCACACACCTTTAGCCGGTATCATACACCAACCATATGCCTTCCTCAAAACATCCACCATACCTACCTATTATGGCATTTCCATAGCCATTCCGAGATATATTGCCATGCAACTTACCACCGTTCTGTTTGTTATGACACGTTTCATCATTGTCATATTGCTTTGCATGATCATGTAGTCGACATCGTATTTGTGGCAAAGCCATCTTTATAATTATTTCATACATGTCACTCTTGATTCATTGCATATCCCGGTACACCGCTGGAGGCATCCACATAGAGTCATATTTTGTTCTAGCATCGATTTGTAATTTTTGAGTTGTAAGTAAATAAAAGTGTGATGATCATCATTATTAGAGAATTGTCCCAAGTGAGGAAAGGATGATGGAGACTATGATTCCCCCACAAGTTGGGATGAGAATCCGGACGAAAAATTAAAAAAAGGAAAAAAAAGAGGCCATAAAAAAGGGAAAAGGCCCAAATAAAAAATAGAAGAAAGGAAAAAAAGAGAAATGAGGGAAAAATAGAGAAGGGACAATGTTACTATCCTTTTACCACACTTGTTCTTCAAAGTAGCACCATGATCCTCATGATAGAACTTGTCTTGTATATTCCAATGATGGGCTTCCTCAAAATGCCCTAGGTCTTCGTGAGCAAGCGAGTTGGATGCACACCCACTTAGTTTCTTTTGTTGAGCTTTCATACACTTATAGCTCTAGTGCATCCGTTGCATGGAAATCCCTACTCACTCACATTGATATCTATTGATGGGCATCTCCATAGCCCGTTGATACGCCTAGTTGATTTGAGACTATCTTCTCCTTTTTTTGTCTTCTCCACCACCACCATTCTATTCCACATATAGTGCTATGTCCATGGCTCGCGCTCATATATTGCGTGAAGATTGAAAAAGTTTGAGAACATCAAAAGTATGAAACAATTGATTGGCTTGTCATCGGGGTTGTGCATGATTAAATACTTTGTGTGATGAAGATAGAGCATAGCCAGACTATATGATTTTGTAGGGATAACTTTCTTTGGCCATGTTATTTTGAGAAGACATGATTGCTTTGTTAGTATGCTTGAAGTATTATTATTTTTATGTCAATATTAAAATTTTGTCTTGAATCTTTAGGTTCTTAACATTCATTCCACAATAAAGAAAATTACATTGAGAATTATGCTAGGTAGCATTCCACATCAAAAAATATGTTTTTATCATTTACCTACTCGAGGACGAGCAGGAATTAAGCTTGGGGATGCTTGATACGTCTCCAACGTATCTATAATTTTTGATTGTTCCATGCTATTATATTATTTGTTTTGGATGTTTAATGGGCTTTAATACACCTTTTTATATTGTTTTTGGGACTAGCCTACTAACCAAAGGCCCAATGCAAAATGCTGTTTTTTTTTGCCTATTTCAGTGTTTTGCAGAAAAGGGATATCAAACGGAATCCAAACGGAATGAAACCTCCGGGAGAGTTATTTTTGGAACAAACGCAATCCAGGAGACTTGGAGTGGACGTCAAGGAAGCAACAAGGCGGCCATGAGGTAGGAGGGCCCGCCCAGGGGGGTAGGCGCGCCCCCCACCCTCGTGGGCCCGTCGTGGCTCCGCCGACCTACTTCTTTCGCCTATATATACTCATATACCCCGAAAACATACGAGAGCACCACGAAACCCTATTTCCACCGCCGCAACCTTATGTACCCATGAGATCCCATGTTAGGGCCTTTTCCGGCGCTCCGCCGGAGGGGGAATCGATCACGGATGGCTTCTACATCAACACCATAGCCTCTCCGATGATGTGTGAGTAGTTGACCACAGACCTTCGGGTCCATAGTCATTAGCTAGATGGCTTCTTCTCTCTCTTTGGATCTCAATACAAAGTTCTCCTCGATTCTCTTGGAGATATATTCGATGTAATTCTTTTTGCGGTGTGTTTGTCGAGATCCGATGAATTGTGGGTTTATGATCAAGATTATCTATGAACAATATTTGATTCTTGTCTGAATTCTTTTATGCATGATTTAATATCTTTGCAAGTCTCTTCGAATTATCAGTTTGGTTTGGCCTACTAGATTGATCTTTCTTGCAATGGGAGAAGTGCTTAGCTTTGGGTTCAATCTTGCGGTGTCCTTTCCCAGTGACAGCAGGGGCATCAAGGCACGTATTGTATTGTTGCCATCGAGGATAAAAAGATGGGGTTTATATCATATTGCTTGAGTTTATCCCTCTACATCATGTCATCTTGCCTAATGTGTTACTCTGTTCTTATGAACTTAATACTCTAGATGCATGCTGGATAGCGGTCAATGTGTGGAGTAAGAGTAGTAGATGCAGAATCGTTTCGGTCTACTTGTCGCGGACGTGATGCCTATATACATGATCATGCCTAGATATTCTCATAACTATGCGCTTTTCTATCAATTGCTTGACAGTAATTTGTTCACCCACCGTAGAATTTGCTATCTTGAGAGAAGCCACTAGTGAAACCTATGGCCCCCGGGTCTATCTTCCATCATATCATTTTCCTATCTACTTGCTATTTCTGCCGCCTTTTTATTTTGCAAACTTTATTTTCCAGTCTATATAACAAAAATACCAAAAATATTTATCTTATTATCTTTATCAGATCTCACTTTTGCAAGTGGCCGTGAAGGGATTGACAAACCCTTTATCGCGTTGGTTGCAAGGTTCTTGATTGTTTGTGCAGGTACGAGGGACTTGTGTGTAATCTCCTACTAGATTGATACCTTGGTTCTCAAAAACTGAGAGAAATACTTACGCTACTTTGTTGCATCACCCTTTCCTCTTCAAGGGAAAACCAACGCATGCTCAAGAGATAACAATCAACACCAAGACTCCATGGGTGTTAGAATCATTACAATGTAATCTAGATTATTGACTATAGTGCAAGTGGGAGACTGAAGGAAATATGCCCTAGAGGCAATAATAAAGTTGTTATTTTATATTTACTTATATCATGATAAATGTTTATTATTCATGCTAGAATTGTATTAACCAGAAACTAGATACATGTGTGGATACATAGACAAAACACCGTGTCCCTAGCAAGCCTCTACTAGACTAGCTCGTTAATCAAAGATGGTTAAGTTTCCTAACCATGGACATGTGTTGTCATTTGATGAACGGGATCACATCATTAGGAGAATGATGTGATGGACAAGACCCATCCGTTAGCTTAGCATATTGATCGTTCAATTTTATTGCTATTGCTTCTTCATGTCATATACATATTCCTTTCACTATGAGATTATGCAACTCCCGGATACCTGTGGAATACCTTGTGTGCTATCAAACGTCATAAGTAACTGGGTGATTATAAAGATGCTCTATAGGTATCTCCGAAGGTGTTTGTTGGTTTGGCATAAATCGAGATTAGGATTTGTCACTCCGAGTATCGGAGAGGTATCTCTGGGACCTCTAGGTAATGCACATCATAAGAACCTTGCAAGCAATGTAACTAATGAGTTAGTTGCGGGATGATGTATTACGGAATGAGTAAAGATACTTTCCGATAACGATATTGAACTAGGTATGAAGATACCGATGATCGAATCTCGGGCAAGTAACATACCGATGACAAAGGGAATAACGTATGTTGTCATTACGGTTCGACTGATAAAGATCTTCATAGAATATGTAGGAGCCAATATGAGCATCCAGGTTCCGCTATTGGTTATTGACCGGAGAGGTGTCTCGGTCATGTCTACATAGTTCCTGAACCCTTAGGGTCCGCACGCTTAACGTTCGATGACGACTTTGTATTATATGAGTTATGTGTTTTGGTGACCGAATGTTGTTCGGAGTCCTGGATGAGATCACAGGCATGACGAGGAGTCTCAAAATGGTCGAGAGGTAAAGATTGATATATAGGACGATGGTATTTGGACACCGGAAGTGTTCCGGGGGTACCGGGTACATATCGAGTCACCGGAAAGGGGTTCCGGGCACCCCCAGCAAAGATATGGGCCTAATGGGCCAAGAGGGGAAACACAGCAGCCAGTAGGGGCTGTTACGCCCCCCATATGGGCCACACCAGAGGGGAAAGGAAAAAGGGGGAAGAGAGAAGGAAGGGGAGGGATTCGGCCTTCCCCTTCCTTCCCTCCTCCCTCCTCTTTCCTTCCCCCTCTGGTGAAAAGGAAAGGGGGTGGAATTGGGGAGGAACACCAAGTAGGATTCGGCCTACTTGGGGCGGCCCCCTGGCTGCTCCCTCTCCATCCCACCTATATATATATGAGGGGGGGCGCCTAGAACACACACCAATATCTATTAGCCCTGTGCGGCGCTTCCCTCCACAGATTACACCCTCGGTCATATTCTCGTAGTGGTTAGGTGAAGCCCTGCGCGGATCACATCACCATCACCATCACCACGTCGTCGTGCTGACGGAACTCATCTACTTCCTTGACACTTTGATGGATCAAGAGTTTGAGGGACGTCATCACGCTGAACGTGTGTAGAACTCGGAGGTGACATACATTTGGTGCTTGATCGGTCGGAACGAGAAGAAGTTCGACTACGTCAACCGTGTTGTCAAACGCTTCCGCTTTCGGTCTACGAGGGTACGTAAACACACTCTCCCCCTCTTGTTGCTATGCATCTCCTAGATAGATCTTGCGTGAGCATAGGATATATTTTTTTAAATTGCATGCTACGTTTCCCAACACCTCGTGCTCCTTTCGGAGCTTCCCACTAACAATCTTCTCCACCCCACCTCCCGCCTTCCCATGTTTCTCGCAGATCCGCGTTCGCCACCAATCGTGTGCGCCGCGAGGGGGCGGGCAAGGAACCAGAGAGAGGAAGAGGAGGTGACAGGTGTGGCGGGCGACACTAGGAAGAGGAGGAGGAGGCGTGTGAGGGGAGAGGAGGAGACGAAGACGTGTGTCTGCCTTCGTTGGGAAGGAAACAACTGATCGTTGCGTTTCTCTCTTGTCTTTTTTCCCTCAACCTAAACAGAAGCCTTGATGGCGTGGCTAGCGTGAGGGCTCACGCTTTGCGCGTAGCTTATTTTGTTGATGGCCCAGAACCAAATATGGTGAGTGGTTTTCTTGCAACAAGAATGTTGAGCCCAAGTGCTAATATATCTGGTTGAGGACGCGTGGGCTGAAAATGTTGGGACTACAGATGAGAATGTCATGGAAGTGGGAGATGGACGAACACCAAGCAGGGTGTTTTTGTATGGGGGGATATGCCCCCTCCCTCATGCACGACACCACCATATATTTCTTCAATAGTTTTTTACCGTTAAGTGCATTTACATCATGCGTCTCGGGTCATGACCATGATAGGGGCACAATAGTCGAGATTGCTCCAGGCACACACCTACCATGTACAACATATGTGTCCTTCGTGGGTGTGCATCATCACACATACTAGACATATTAGCTGGGTTAGATGAAGCTACTATAAAGGATGGGGTTGATGTGCTCTCACTCTCCCTCGCCAAGTTTACAATGTCAACTTTAGTGGTAACCCGGTCGCGATTGGCGCACCAGCGTTGTTGTGGCTGTGGCTGGGAATAATGGACACGAGTCATTTCTTGCCAATTATTTACCATGGTTTTCTCACAGTCGCAACTGGCTAAGTGGACCGAAGCTTTGGGGCTATTGTGCAGTTTGGGAACGGTAATTACATCAACGGGGAAGCTTGTAACCATATTTCAAACTCAAGCTCCAAGTCATTTCCTCTTTATTGGAATAAACGTTTACGCGGTGGCATCATGAGTGTCGGGGCGGCTGGCGTAGTGCTGATCACATGAAAGCTAATGGATATCTAGCTCTAATAATCATGAATGTATAGTTAATCTAGGATTATGGCGGCTTGCCCACTCCCCCATATTATGTTAGGGGCGGGGAGGACATATGCCCCCTCACTCATGTACGACACCACCATATATTTTTCAATATTTATTTACTATTGATTGCATGTACATCATGTGTCTCGGCCCATGACCTCAGCACAATTGTAAGGAGACACCATTTGCACAATTGCAAGAAGGGTAACCTCGATGACATTGCTGCTATGATGGTTGTGAGTTAATCAACTTGTTTTCTAATTTTTTATACTTTTTAGGCATTAGTGTTTTGTAATCAATCATACATGTTAGCAAATTGCTTGTGTAGAGAACCACCAAAGAAGAGGAGAAACACTACCCAAGTCCTCCATTGTGTCAAGAGAGGATGAAGCACCGACAATCGCTATGTGTTTTCTATCAAGGTTAGCAATTCTACACCTACCATTGTGCCAAATGAAAACTGAGTTCAATTTGTATGTATTGACTACAAATGTTAGAGACTACAAATAGGAAAAAAGGAGAAGGGGTAAAAGGTGAGCTTTGCAAGTTTTGAATATTGTGCATGGTTAATGTTGTTGTTTGCTCTAAAATTATTGCTACCATATATATATATGGACAAATGTAGATCAAGAACTGGATCTAACGAACCCCAGCTCATTCTTGAGCCTATTTATGTTCCTACGAAGCAAGCAGACTATGTTGTGAAGGTATGGACCAAAAGGGAAAAGATAGCGTTTTCTAAAAAAGATGAAAACATTCCTATGGTGCTATTTGACAACCCTGCAATGGGCGCGAGAAGCCAAGAAAACCTTGGACAACCCTACAATTAGCACAAGAAGCAAAATAAGACTCGGCTTGTGAACGTCATCTAATTTCTTTCAGTTAAAGTCACTTTTGTGTTGTTCATGACATATGTGTGAAGTTTGACTCATACATGTGAATGATGCACATTACTAGCAGGTGGTCTCTCCCCTCCATGTAGGAATCGATGGTAATATTTGGTCCAGTCATAGTAATTCATTACTAGCTTTAGGTCTCAATCCTCCATGTAAAAATCAATGGTAATATTAGGTCCAGTTATAATAATTGATTACTAGCATTAGGTATCCCCCTCCATGTAAAAATCAATGATAATATCAGGTCTAGTTATAGTAATTCAAACATGACGCATTACTATCATGGGGTTCTGCATTTACGTGAACATGATGCTTTACTTGGTAACACAAGTAATTTTATTACCATATCCCGACCTGTTTTACTACCAATAATTATGGAGTGTAGTTGGTAACACAAATTATTCTATTACCATATCCTCAACCCGTATTACTACAGAAGTGTAGTTGGTAATGTAAATTATTTTATTACCATATCCAACATGCTTTACTACCAACAATTAGGGAGGGTAGTTGCAAGACGTAGGTGAACCTATGGGACGGTAACGAAATAAATTGCATTACTATTTCTGTAGTTGGTTTTACCCTCATTCATTAACGAGTGAGGAGGCCTATTCATGCGGAGACCTAATTAGGACTGGTGGGCAGGATAAGAAATTTTGCGCTCTCGCTCAGTTTAGAGCTACCGTGAGCTATTGTGAGTGTGCGAGCATTCTTGTTTAGCCTACGCTCCGGTCGGTCTGCATAAGATAGGCAAAACCAAGATAGCGTAAGATAGGCCATAGGCTAGAATGCGCGCCGGCATAGTCTAGCAAGCGTGTGTGTGTGTCTTACAGGAAACAAAAAAATTCCCAGTGTCAAACAGGAAACAAAATTAAAGACAATGTTAAATAAGTAATTCTCTCTTACTTCTAGAGTTCTTTTACAGTACCCTTAAATGAATATAGGCCCTTCATTTATCTTCATCTGATGGATAGGATAGGTTGGTACTCCAACATTGGTGTTTAAGAGTACCACCGCCAAAAGTTGGGGAGTACCTTGATTTAAAGGGTAAATTGGTAATCAATATATGGAAATCAAGGTGGAAACTACTCCCTCCGGGCGGCAGTTACGGTAATTACGAGATTTGACTAGCATCCAGTGCGAACCGGCCGGCGAGGGACCCGTCAGGAAATAAAGATGGATGCATCATCTGAAAGCCATGGCTCCTTTGCGATTTATAAATCAACACATGAGCACTCAAAAGAAACGAAACGTGATGCCGATATTCAACAATTTACAACATTCCAGTTTTCTATACAAGACGCCGAAGAACTATGTTAGTAATTTTATCGCCTTCGCGAGCGAAGTGAAGAACTAGACTCGGATACGATGGATGATCGAAGGTCTCGCCGGCGGCCGACGCGCCATGTTTTCATGGGTGTGAAAGTAAGGGTGCAGACCAGGGGAAGAGAAGGCAGCCACGGCTATGCAAGATCAGGGAGGCCACAGTTTGTGCTTGATCGGGAAATCAGAAGAAATTAGTTGGCGCAGAATTCATCAAGAGTACGCTTAGATGAAAGAGACAAAAAGACCAAAGTACCCTCTAATGGTCAGATCTAGTTTGTAGTCGAAGCCCTGCCTATGAAGTACCAGGGTACCTAAAAAACATGTACTTCTTTGGTGGAACATGGTAGCAGTACATGAACATTTATGAATGTATCATGTATGTATCATGTTTGAGTCTTACAAATGTTGTCTACAAATAGTCCAACCATGATTGCATACCCTCCTTAAGACTAGGCCTGGTTTTCTTGATTACCATAGCAAAATGTTCCTTGAAGCTACTGATACAGTATTCTAGATTTCTTTGCTTGTGGTCAAATATTATATTATTTCTGTGCTTCTATATGCTCCTACATGCAGTGATCAGGCGTTCTTTGAAACATTGAATTGGCATTCTATCTTTGGCTCCCATCAGTATATCAACTATGGCATTCCATTAAAAACCAAGTGTAATCTAGAAATTCTGACTAAAGTCACATAAAAAGAAAGGACCCAGAAAGAAAAGGTGGATGTAATCTTCATTAGGTTCATCATCACACATAAACACATTTGTTATTCTCAACATAGAAATTCTTTCTGTTTAGTAGACCCCTTGTGTTCAATCTGTCTTAAAGGAGAAGCCAAAAAAATAAGAATATCTATTTGGAGAGACAGCTTGATTTCCATATCCAATGAAATGCATGTACAATAGCCGTGCAAATTTTTAAAATTTTACCACATCCCTGTAAAGTTTAATAGTTTAACTTGAATATCAAAACCAGGCAATTGTAAAACAAAGCATTTGACGGCAGGAATGTCAAAAACCATTGTGTATAAACATCCTCAACATTTTTAAGAACAATTGATACCACAAACTGACTTGTGCACTTCACCATATATAACATATGCATCTGGTATGCTGCACATAATGAAAGCAACCGCCATGCTTAAATAAATTAAATTATATACAAGAATATGAACAAGTTAATCAGCACAAATATGTTTGTACATTTCAGAAATACACCCTCGACTATGATTATTTAATCCAGCCAGGATAACGCGTGTATATATACATGAGATAGTGCTTTGATTGCCAACAAGAATATTGTACTTTGGCAGAAAAGAACCATAAAAACAAATCCATGTAATCTTCAGCTTGTTCACTGTGCACTGAGTAGCTGATCAACTGATAAACCAGGCTGCTTCGAGAAGACAATAGCGCCGTCTACAGTGCCAACTTTGTACCTGAGCATATTGTCATCTGCGACGATCCTGCATGATCCCCGCGATTCGGAATGCATGCAGATGCCAAGATAGTGGATATGGTCTTGCACGCTATTTCCACTGACGGACCTGAATAGAAGAGCAATGTTAGGGTGAAAGAACATCAGCTGGCAAAGAGTTCACAAAGGACAGAATGTTAAAACGTGAGAGCGGAAAGGACCTGCTGCAAGTGGGTTCTTCACCAGAATCGTCACAGATTTGCTCGATCGGGTATACTAGGCTATCGAGCCCAATATGGTGGCTAAAATCAGAAGCATGTCGTACTTTTCAGGATAGACAAAAACAGACGCCAGTACTACTTATGCTTGATGCCACTGTTCAGATATACAGAGGGTGTACTGTCCACACATGAACAAAGATAGTTACATCTGCCTCATCTAAGATTTCTGTATTCAGAAGAACAGCACAGAAATCAAATTATACTATCACTGAGGTTCTTGATTCGCCGACACTTGCTGTCATTCCCAACAAAATATTAGCAATAACTAGTCTGTCAAATGTAAAGAGAGCTCAGTCTGAGAATTGTGCAGTAATTATGTAGTATTGATTTTAGTGATGTTAGAAGTTTTTTCAATGCATTTTATACACATGAAAGAATCGATTAAAACTAAGAACAGAGGAGGAATGGAATCCCCAACAATGCACCCTATTCCATTCAAAAAGGACAGCTTGTAGTAGAATTTAGCACGAGGATGAATTCATGAAAAATAGAGAAACTTCTGAATAAATGAAAGCATATCTTCTTCAGACAAATATTAGCACTCACAATAAGATCAAGGGCACAAAACGAAGCCATGGCCCCTCCCATGGAATGTCCAGTCACCATGATGGGAATATTGTCATATGCTTCCCTGGTCTTCTGGATGCCATTGATGACTCCATCACGCAATGTTGTATTATGATATGCAGAATAAAACCCACTGTGCACCTATAAACAGATAGATCACCAACATTAATACTGTGCATGAACCAGCATTTTCATCATAAATACTGTGCAGCTGCACTAATCGTCTTTGTAAACATACAAGGGGCTCGAATAGTGTAACCATAGTAGCTCAACCAATGAATGAAAGGATCATCTAGACCAAGGTATGGGATAACTTGCTTCAATCGATACCAGGGGCTTTTACCCTCTTTTCGGGAAAAAAAAGGTATACTTGCTCGAGGAGGAGGGATAAGAATAGAAGAAGATATTCACCTGGCCGTAGTTCCCCCCTTCCCACTGTCTCCACTTCTCTTTCCCAATTAAAAAAACAAGAACCAAAGGAGGTGGTAACCTGAGAGACCACCAATGCTGGCTGTCGTGGGCGGGGGAGGAGCTGAGAAGCATGCCTAAAGAAGCAATTGCATCCAGAGTAGAGACAAAACCAGCAAGCAAGAACAAAAAGGAGCAATTGCATCAAAGAAAGGTGTTTTTCTTCATGCCATCATTTTTCTTTTCTCACGTACAAGCACAAATCCCATGTCACCACAAGGGTTTCATTAGCGGAAAAAGCTGGCGACATGAAGAAAATAGTGAAATGCTTTAAGGCAAGCAAAATACTTAGGACTTAACGACACCATCACCTCAATTTTATATCAGAAACCATTGAGGTGGGAATTTGAGTTAAACATCAGTATAAATTATGGGTTTAGGCCTAATATAAATGCTGGGTTTAAAGGCGAGAGTTGGGAATTTTGTCTCAGCACACAAGAGCATTTTAGGTCCCAGAAACCTCTAGATCAAGTAGAGGAGAGTTCAAGGTGTTCAGGAGTGACAGAGAACATCAACCTACAGTGATGTCCGAGCAGCTCTGTCGTGGCTGCATACTCGAGCTCCAGTGTGCGCCGTCCAGCGGCAACGCTGCGGCCACTATCTGCATTTCAAAAACCAGAGACCAAAATCAGGGAGATCAGAGTGTCAAGTGATGGGAAAATATAGGGGAATAGCATTAGCAAAGATGAAGGATTTCGGATCCAGTAGCAAACATAAATCTTCACTCATGTAGCACCATTGAGGAGAACGACCTGGACCTGGAGGCAGAAAGCAGAGGAGTTGAGGAAGAAGAGATCGTGTGTTGGCAAGGTCTAACTCTGTGCCTGGCTCCGGGTTGAGACAGGGGAGTGAGCGAACATGCACAACTAATAGTACAAGCTCTAAACTGACTCACTAATACATGTTCTTACAGCACGAACTAATAGGTTTAAACTGTACAATTACTGCAACGATGTATTTTTCTTGTTAAAAGTCAAGACTCAATTTAGCTTCGGAACATATATACACGAACTGCAAAAGACAAAAAGGAACAGAAAAGAAACACAGGGAGAAAAACCAATTTAGCTACGCGTATTCAGGCAAACCTCTCCTTTGTTCATGTAGATTGATGATGACCTTAATATCATCAAAATCTAATTTCAAAGCACCCGAAATAGTCATTAGTGCCCAACTGAACCTAACAATTGAAAGGAACTAATTTAGAGGAAACAAAAAAAGAGCAAGTTTATCATCAATAGCTCATATCGGCAGAAAGTATATCATCAATAGCGCGGATAAAAAATCTGGAGGTAGCAATGGCATATACCCATATGAGGGAAAGGGTAGGTTTAGGTACCTGGATGGATTTTACACCTTAGAAGCAGCACCTCTCAATGGTGATCTACTACCTGCAGCAAACATTGTTGATAAGTTGGGAAAAAGAAAAGGTAATTCAGAAAAGAATTGTGACAGCAATGGATGCTAAACGTCCAAACATCAATTATTTTACAGGCATGGGTACACTTCTAATTAAAAGACAGTCATTGCCCTAATTACAATATTACATGCGCGATTCTACAACGTCATGTGTCACACATGCCTTTCCTGATTACAACAGAGGAGAAGCCACGATCGGACTACGCACAACATGTTTTTTGGACACCCAGCTCAAACTTCCCTGCAAGGCCTTTGACCCGACATTGCGATGCCTGCTCACCGTAATGCTGAATGTTTTCTTTTGTCCAACCTTGGAGAACACCAGCGTCTCTGGGTAGACTCGCACTGTGAGAGACTTGGGAACCTCCATCTTCTGTGTATGCTGAATTTATTGGCCCCACATTTGTCACGGTTCTGTTCACCGTGAATGGCCTTGTCCTGAGTGGCACTGTTATCGATGGGTAGTTCAACTGTGCCTCTGGTATCTTGGGAAGCATTTTGCAGGACAGCGTCGGGTCACGCGCAATGGTTGCCAAGCCTTGATCACCGAGGAGAGCACATATGTAGCCAGCATATTCAGTGATGCTAAGGTCATACACAAGGCCCGGATCAATAGCTTTTATAGGATTGGCATGGCCAGCACCCATGGCATACGCGGTTGCCCTCGGATGCTGCTCGTCCAAGATCGGGCCACCAGCGCTGTCCGTGATGTCAGCTGTGGTGAGGATGGCTGACTTGATAGCAGCAGCAGACCAATCAGGATGGGAGCTCTTGACAAGCGCAGCGATTCCACTGACATGTGGAGTCGACATGGATATCCCTGACCTAATGTTGAATGGCCCAGATCCAAGAATGGTGAGTGGTGGCCATGCAACAATGATGTTGAGCCCGGGTGCTAATATATCTGGCTTTAGCACACCGGGGCTGAACGTGCTGGGACCGCGGGATGAGAATGACGCGACAGTGGGAGATGGACGGACACCAAGCACAGTGTTCTTGTATATGACTTTGGCACTGGCTTTGCTTGTTGCCCTTGCATACTCTATGATATTGTTGCCATCAGCCACGGTCACCTGCACAACATCACTGCCATAATCCTCCAGAAGGGTGGTGAAGCTAGCATCTTTCCTGTTGATCAGGACTATGCCAGCCGCCCCGGCACTCATGATGCCACTGATGTCAGACTGGTTGATTGCTGACCCTGTGTCATTCATTGGTCCTGTGTTATGGCAAATCACAATTTTGCCAGACACATTTCTTCCAGCCAATGATGACTTGCAGTGTTTGTTCCAATACAAAGGAACAGAGTTGGAGCTTGAGTTCGCAGTCTGATTGAAAGCTTCCCCACTGATGTGCTCGCCGTTGCCAAGCTGCACAACGGTCTGGAAGCTTCGGTCCACCGAGCCAGCTGCAACTGTGAGCAACCATGGTGCAGAGTTGGCAATAAAGGACCTTGGACCGTTGTTACCAGCTGCAGCCACGACAACAACACCCTTTGCTACCGCATTGAATGTGCCAATGGCAACCGGATCATCAGTGAAGTTGACATCAAAAAAGGGGCCGAGGGAGAGTGAAAGCACATAAACACCATCCTTGACGGCTTCATCTAACCCGACAAGTATGTCCGAGGATGCACACCCAAGAATTATGCACACCCTGTACATGGCCAAGTGTGCATGTGGAGCAATTCCGGCAGCTGTGCCCCTGCCGAGGCCGTGGGCTGAGGCATGACTGACGAAGTTCCCAGCTGCGGTGGACGAGGTATGTGTTCCATGCCCCGTGTCATCTCCGGAATCATATGCTCTGGGATTATGGAATTTGGCACCTATCAATTTGTTGTTGCAGCGTGCAGCGCCATGGCATGAGCCCTTCCACTTTGATGGGGGTGGAGGGATGCCACTGTCATCAAAGGAAGGATGCTCTGAGTATATGCCGGTGTCCAGGACCCCGATTATGACTCCTCGGCCATAGTTGGTGTCCCTCCACAGCCCGACATCTTTCTCCAGTCCGAGGAACTTCGGAGTGTGAGTGGTGCTGGGGCGCCAGAGATGGTCTGGAAACGCCCACAGAAACTCCTTCCTTTGGGACACCATGGCGAGGTCGTCTTCAGTGAGCCTCACGGCAAAACCCGTGAAGACCTCAGTGTAGGTATGGATGAGGCGTGGCTCATCGGAGCCGGCGAGAGGCGTTGGCAGGAAGGAATCCTGCCACCAGCGGTGGTCGTCCTTGCTGCTGGCTTCGACGGGTGGCCTCAGCAGCACAATGTATGTGCGATGGCCTGGAGAGAGGCCTGCACCTAGGTCGTCGCATACCGTAGGTGCAGGAGCATGAGGGTGAGCGAGAAAAGTGAGATCATGAGGTTGGCCAAGGATGCCATGGCTTGAGCTGCGATTCCGAAAGGAAGCTGGGGGGCGTGGCCAATATGGGTGAGGTTGGTGTGTGAGGGGAGGTGGTGGTGATGGAAGGAGCCGAGAGGACGACGGGGCTGCTGGTGGTGGAAGCACGGAGCAGAGGAGCAAATGATTCTTCCTCTTTCTCTTGGTGGTGGTGGTGGTGGTGGTGGCATGGCGGAGAGCAGCAAATGCTTCTTCCTCTTTCCCTCACTCTGCCTCCGTTGGTTTGGGGAGAGAAAGAAAGGGGGGCAGAGCACAAGCACAACAATGGCTTCGGGCCTCAACGTTAAATGCTGCGTGCTGAACCTTGCACGCACGCCTAGATGCTCCTCTGCCTATATGTGAGTCAAATCACATTGTTCTGTGCGGTTCCTCTTGGCAGGAAGACACACAAGTGATGCACTGACACCCCTACATGGCGTAGGGAGACGCTCGTGTCGAGCTCGCTGGTCAAGAGAGAGCCTCCGCAAGAGAGAAAAGTTGAGCTTCCATCTATGGAAAAAGAGGAAGCTCCGCTGCTGGTGGGTGGTGGCGGAAGGAAATGACCAAGGGGAGAGGACGACGCTACGTGTCTGACTGTTGCGCTAGCGTGGTTTCAGTTTCAGCTAAATTAAAATCAAAATAGCGGGGCACTGGTCCCTGCAAAGCACACAAGGGCAAGGCTATACTTCATAGACACTAGTGTGTGTCGAGTTTGCGCTGGTGGAGAGAAAGCCTCCAAACAAACAAGGCCAAGTCTAGCGAGTGGCCGGCTGCTCGCTTAGCCTACGTGAGCGGCCGGCCTAAACCGGAAATTTTGTGTCATCTTCCTAATTAACCATTCTAATTAATAAAGCTTTTTACTTGGTCATTAAATGTCTGCACAGCCATCCCATCGGTGCATGCATTTTATTTTTTAGTGTAAAAGAGCATAACTTTTATTCCGCGTGTCGGAATTAAGATCCGTTTTCTCCGCTAGAATCCTTGCGACGTGCTCTTTGAAACTAGATCCAGCATCGGGATGTTTCGACGAACTAGTCTTCCTGCCAACTAAACATCAATGTGTGTGCAACTAGACTAGATTGCCGCGCCAACTAAGCATATCTGTGTGCCAAAAAAGTCCTGCCAACTAAACATCAATGTGTGTGCAATTATACTAGATTGCCGCGCCAACTGAGCATATGTGTGTGCAACTAGTGTCCTGCCAACTAAACATCAATGTGTGTGCAACTAGACTAGATTACCGCGCCAACTGAGCATATATGTGTGTGCCAAAAAAGTCCTGCCTGTGAGATGTGCAACTTCGTATGTTGGCCCGGTCAACTGCGTGGAGGACTTGTACAACTCCGTATATTGCCTCCGCCAACTGAAACTACATATCCACAACAAGGGAGGGGAAGGAGTTGCACATCGACTAATAAGCTGTTGGCGTGAACAACAGACTAAGTTACACATAACACTGGTAGGGGGGTGGGCAGGGTGTGCAAAGCATGAAAAACTACACATCCATGAATAAGGATGGGGGTTGCACATCGACTACTAGGTTGTTGGTCGGGACAGTAGACTAGTTGCACATTACGTTCTCATGGTTAGGTTGCAACCTCATAGAAAATTGGATCATGCAGCTACAAAAACTAAGTTTGTAAAAAAGTTGCACCATTCAGTACTAAAGTTGCATAATGCAGTACTAAAGTTGTAACATATAGCATCAAAGTTGGCATCAATTTTTTTTCTTCAAAACATATTCATGGGGGGTCTAGTTTCAAAGATCTCGTCGCGAGGAACCCAACAGTGAAGACGGAACTGAATTTGGATGGACGGTTTGAAAGATATGACTTTTTAAATATTTAAAACCCAAAAAAAACGCACATGCACACCCATCAGACAAGGAATCTCTTGCTCACGTGAATATGTCATTATTATCTGTCACGTCATGCATAAAGACAAAATTTTAGACCACAACACTGCATGCATGTATGTGTGAGAGCCGGGCAGCTCAGTTTCGCTAATTAGTGTATATGCACTTTTTAGAATTCAGGAACAAAGAAAGGTTCGACCGCGTCAGCACGCAGCTTGCAGAGCTGATGGGGAAAATGGTGGAGGAGGGAACAGAGAAGTGACCCAAAGGGAGAGAGGACAGTGGCGGTGGTGGACTGGTGGTGGGTGCACTGCGAGAGAGAGAGGCTGAGCTTCCACGATTCCATCTATGGAAAAAGAGGAAGCTATGCTGCTGGTGGGTGGTGGTGAAAGTGGCCGAGAGGACGACGCTGCGTGTCGAGTGTTGAGTTTCAGTTGAATTACAAATTAAAATAGCGGGGCGGGACAAGATGTTTAGCGGAGTTAAACCACAATTAGCGCTTTTTGATGAAAAATTCAGTAGTAAATCAAAGCATCTGGATTTGGAAAAGAGAGGAGGGAGGAGCTCAGCTTGCCTGGCGAATTGGTGATGGATGATCTAGACGAGGCCGGGACTCGCGCATCGTCGCCTTCGTGGCGGGGACGAGGAAGCAGCCAGCGCCTCCTCGCCGCTGCACAATCCTTACTCCAGCAACTCGTCGGCGCTGCGCCTGCCGACCCCGTGCGCTCCGCCTCAGGCCCTCGGCGACGAAATCCTGCCGCGACCTCTCCGGGCCGGGGCGGCGCTCTGCGTCTTCCGCCCGCGGCTGCCTCGCACTTGCCGCCTCGGGCCCTCAGCGACGAACTCCTGCCGCGGCCTTCGGGCCGGGGCGCCGCCCTGCGTCTCCCGCCCGCGGCTGCCTCGCACTTGCCCCCCACGCCTCCGACCCGCTACCTCCCTTCCACCGCCTGCGGCGTTGAAGTCGCCGTCTCCGCCCATGGCTCGGGCCTAGGTGGGTGGAGATTGTCACACCCCCCGGCGCTGCGCTGGGCCGGCCCGTTATCTTTTATTCCTGTTGAAACTGCAGGAAAAAATAATGTGCGCAAGCGAGGGATCGAACACTGGATCGATCAATTAACAGAGCAGCGTACTCACCACTATAATAACAACGCACTTGTGATTACAAACTTCCTTCTTTCCTTTTTATTCTTTTTCTAGGTCGTTCCCTGGTCAACTTCTAGGCGTGTTTTTTTTCTTGTTCCTTTTTCACTTTTCTTTTCTCATTTACCGTTCTTTTTTTCTTTTCTTAAATGCGTGAACTTTTTATCAAAATCGATGAATTTTTTTCAAATTCAATGAAATTTTATAAAAAGCGATGAACTTTTTTCATTGATGAACTTTTTTCAAGTTTCATGAACTTTTTTTCAAAACTGATGAACTTTTTTAATTTTTTGTGAACTGTTTTAAAAACTTATGAACTAGTTTTCAAAATCGATGAACATGTTTCAAATTTGATGAACTTTTTCCAAACTCAATGAACATTTTTTTTAAATAGACGAACTTTTTTCAAATTCGATGAACAATTTTCAAATTCGATGAACTTTTTTCCAAACCTATGAACTTTTTTCAATTTTTGTGAACTGTTTTAAAACTTATGAACTAGTTTTCAAAATAGATGAACATTTTTCAAATTTGGTGAACTTTTTTCAAATTCAATGAACTTTTTTTTAAATCGATGAACTTTTTTCAAATTCGATGAACTTTTTTTCAAAACCGATGAACTTTTTTCAATATTTGTGAACTTTAAAAAAATTGATGAACTAGTTTTCAAAATCGCTGAACTTGTTTTTCAAAATCAATCAACTTTTCAACTAATTTTCAGATTTTTTACGTTAAATGTTTTACTAAACGAATGGTTAAGTAGCACCTTTTCCTACATGTAGAGCAACAGAGCTTGTGTGGTGTAGTGGTAGTTGTTGCAGAGCAAGAAGTACGAGCGATCCTGAGTTCAAAACCAGGCATTCGCGTTTTTTCTCACTTTTTTTCGCGACGTGCTTCGTTGTGATCGATCGAAACCCTCCTGGGCCAGCCCAGTATCGTGACGCTTCGAGGGCCACAACTCGAAACCGGCGCAGAAGGCGCCGGTTAGGAGCTCCCATCATCATTGGTGGACTAGCGGTGTAAGGGATGAGAAAAGAGTGGGCCAGGCCAGGGTGTTGTTGGGCGCGTGTGGCCGACGACCATGTGTGTGCATGAGGGGTACTTAGGCTGTACCGTGATGAATTCTCAAAAAAAAACATAGGCGGTACCGTGACATGAGTTAAGCAGGAATGGAAATTGGATCTGAACCTTCTCATCCCCTCTTCGTCTAGCTCTCACGTAGTACTATGTTTTCTCCCCAATTCTTCCCCTGTGCGATCGATCCCCTTCATAGGATTTTCACTCGTCACAATTGGTATTTGAGCCTCATTTTTTTTCCTCCACTGCCAGATCGGCACCGCCACGCCCATATTCTCTTGGCCAATTGGTAAAATCCACTGCCTCATGTGCGATTTCACTCCGGTGAGATCGCCCAAAATCCTGGGCAGAGTTTGATTTGCTCGGAGCAGGTGTCACAACGCCATCCAAGCCTTCCGCCCAGACCCGGCAGCTCATGGCTGCCGTAGGGGAGCAGACAGCGGGCCTCACGACCCTGATGGAGAAGCTTCTCTCCCGCTTTGAAGAAGAGAAAGTGCGCGCCGAGGTGCAGACCACGTTCAACACCTAGGTGTCACGCGAGTTGCATAGTTTGACCAAGCAAATCGGCCTTACCAGGTAGAGGTGGACGATGTGTGCAAGGTGGCTTCCCCATCAGCCTCCCCCTCCCCTTTTCCTAACTCGCAAGTGGATGATCCGTCTGCGGCAGTGCCGCAGACACCAGGTGCTCGCGAGGGGCCGCAGTAGCCACCGCTAGCGACACTGCACAACCCCCGACCGATCCACGCGCCGCACCACACTCGAGCGGGCTTCCAGTCCCGCAAGTCATCGGTGCCGCCCCGCTCGCCAGGCTCGCCAATGATGCCGGTTGATAATGATACGTATGATGTTAAGATGCCATGGCTTGAGGGCAAGGCTTAGGCAGGCACAAATGGAGACTGGGTTGTTTATATTGGGTACAACTGCGAATGGGAACTTGTGAATGTGTACACTCGTCACTGGATTCCAATTCCAAAAATCTCATACGACTGCCCAGAGGTTGAGTACATCGGTATTCTACGTGAGTTCAAATACGATCATGCTGATTATTGTCTATGAAAGATAGCAATTTGTCGAGTTCCCAACCGCTCTTGGGGTTATAGGAATGCTTGTGTTGTCGCTATCTTCGACAAGCTTGTTGCCGTCCTTCATAGTTCGACTCGATGGATATTGCTCAAAAATCAGTTTCTATACACGGATGAGTACTGTGATGCAATTCAATACGAGGGTCTTGTGTTTGCTGCCACCACTCGTGGCACTCTTTTTGCATGGAATCCTTATGATTTCGGTACGTTTGTCTACCACGGTCATTATAATTGTTTAATCCACATGCATGTGGGTTAGCTAGTTTCCTTTTACTAATTAACCTTCTTGTGTTTCCAAGGTCCTGTGAACATTCCACCACCTATACTAGAAAATTTTATTCACGAGCATGAGGACGAGCAGGACCCATATACTCAGTGGCGCCTGGCAACTTATTCTGATGGATCACCTCTTCTTGTCTGTATACAGGACACTACTGTTGTTACTAAGGAAGCAAGTGTTGTATCGTATGGTCGCACTCTCCGGACCTATTCCAACATCCGTTGCAGGGTATTCGGGATGGACACTAGTGTACTAGCGCCAACACCTTCTCCCTGGTTCGGTATTGAAAGTCTTGGAGGAAACTCGCTCTTCCTTGGACAAAAGTATCCAATGATGGTGGAACGTGACCCAGCTGTTGTTGACACAACGTTACTACCAATTATGAGAAGCAACTGTATATATACCTCGGACATTACTATGCTTCCCTACTGTCCCAATATGGGTCCTGACATAGGCCGCTTCAGCCTCGATGATCAGTCATGCGTTGGTCTCGAGATTGCCAGTAGCTGGCCCTTCCCAGAGAATCACTTCTGGTTCAAAGCAAACGTTTCCAACGCCGACGAGTGGTTGATCTGAAGTTTATTTCATCGCTTTGTTATTTGTTGTGTGAGAAAAACTTTACTAGAATGTTTTGTTGGAAATGATCTATAATCCAACGTGTATCCTCGTTGTCATTGTGGGTTGATGACTTGTTGTATATAATCAATGGTACATTTGCATATGCGTCCATCAACTCACGCCTGCTAGTGGTGTCCATATGAATAGTGCTAGTGATTTTAGTTGCAAAAATTAGATAGTGCTAGTGATTTGTAGCTGCATATTTTGACAACTCGCAGTGTTACAAGGTTGACAAATGGCAATGTTACTAGATAAACAAATGTCAATCTTTCCAGTTTGATAAATGGCAACATACCCAAAATGACAGATATGCAAATCTTACCTAATTGTTTGTACGTGGTTGCACACGGGTCATGCAAAACAACCATTTGCGTTGAAGGGATGCAGAAATCCTGCTCGGCACATTTTCCCTTGGCTTTCTGGGGAAGCTGTCGGTTTGCATACGGGTGTTCTAACTAAAATATTTGCGATGAGTGTTTTATATTTAAAAACCATTGACTTTTTTTTTCAAAAGAAAATCGTTTGATAAGTCTGTACATTAAGAGAGAAAAACGCAAGTTTGTTCAAACCATATCTTTCATTCAGTCACGCTGCGAATTTATATCCATATGGTTGAGAATTCGAGATACAGTATTAAACCTCAAAAAAACTATTTCCGGCGGTTGTCGTTGTCGTTGTCGTCCTCCGGGACGCCGTTGTTGAAGTCTTCAAGGTAGCACAAAATGTTCTTCACGTGTAAATCAAACATCATGTTGTCACGCGATTGACGGGCGGGGCACGGGAGGATGGCAACTAGCACCGCTGAGAGGTAGCGGTCGACGACAACGTCCCATGCCGCTGAGGGGAGGGGGGGCGCACGGGCACGGTGGGTGCAGCCAAACGCACGGGGACCGTCGCCGCGGTGGGTGGAGGGGCGCACACGATCGCGGCGGGTGTAGCCAAACGCACGGGCGCCGGCGCCACGGTGGGTGGAGGGGCGCACACGATCGCGGCGGGTGTAGCCAAACGCACGGGCGCCGGCGCCACGGTGGGTGGAGGGGCGCACACGGGCATGGGCAGCGGTGCTGACGCTGGCATGTACAGGAGCTCGCGCAGGTCCGCGGAGACCTCGCTGACGCCCGCAGCTTCCAGCTCTGCGATAGTGCTCGGCAACCAGCCCGTCAATGCTACGGGGATGGTCGCTGGCGCGGGCGCAGAGATGGGAGCTGGGACGGGAGTGGGGGCAGCAACCACCGCAGCCAGCTCGTTCTGGGCCATGTCCATGAGGCCCCATTCCTCCTTATTTTCTATCTCCTCCAGCTTGGAGTCGACTTCACCAAACTTGAAGACTAGTGGGAGATGATCATTCTGTGCCATGGCGTTGGTGGAGGTCTGCGGGAGGGAGGGGAATGGGAGGCGAACAGTAAGGCCGCCCGTATTAAACAGCGGCTCGGGCACCATTAATGGAGAGGAAGGTGGGCAGCCGTGGAAGTAAAAGGGCTTGCTTCCCAGTGAGCCTGCGTAGCATACAGATCACACGCTTCCCAGTGAACCGGCGCATTGGAGGACAGCTTACACGCCTCTCGATCAGCCTGCACACCGGACTGCGCTCGCACGCCTCCCATTTAGTCAAGGTCAAGCAGCTGTCTGCACGGCATCTCCTACAACCATTAAGACCAAGACACATGGCGTCACGTCAATGGTTAACAGAACACACACGATTTGAATTATACAAACATTTCAGATATTAAAGTGGCAGCTATTTCTTCAAAATGCCTTTGTTGGATTTCATTATTCGAGTGCGCCTTCTCTCAAAATGGACACGAAAAATACCACATCATGTCGGGTGCCATTCCATGATAGCATGCCAAGTTTCATGAATTCATATGAGTTTTGGATTTACTAGAATTTAAAAACCACGCATCTCAATGTTTTGCCGGCAATCAACGGCGCCCTGGTGTTTGAAATTCATTCCCATTTCTTGCATGGGACCTAAGCATGCACCCAAGGACACATATTTGATTTTCAACCAATTTATATGCACTGGAGCATGTGCATGTAGTTCAAATTTGAATTATGCACATGAATGCATAAAAAAACTCAGTTAATGCATAAAAATGTCCAAAAGAACCCCGAAAAATCACAAAAATTGAGACAACACCTCTGTTGTTCTATGTTGACACAAGAAAATTTTTGGAAGCAATAAGAGGTAGTGGATATCGTTTCGTCCCCAAAGGTGGGACGTTCCCTACCGAAACCATGATGCTTGTTGTGAGAAGCTCTAGTTTGTGAGAAGCATATACCCAAACCTGCCCCAAACGGGACAAAAATTTTACCACGGCATGTTGATGCCGCTCCATGAAAGCATGCCATGTTTCATAAATTTCATACGAGTTTTGGATTTACTAGAATTTAAAAAGCCAAGTGTCGGTGTCAAAACCGGCGGATCTCGGGTAGGGGGTCCCGAACTGTGTGTCTAGGCCGGATGGTAACAGGAGGCAAGGGACACGAAGTTTTACTGAGGTTCGGGCCCTCTCGATGGAGGTAAAACCCAACGTCCTGCTTGATTAATATTGATGATATGGGTAGTACAAGAGTAGATCTACCACGAGATCAGAGAGTCTAAACCCTAGAAGCTAGCCTATGGTATGATTGTTGTTGTGTATGTTGTCCTACGGACTAAAACCCTCCGGTTTATATAGACACCGAAGAGGGTTAGGGTTACACCAAGTCGGTTACAATGGTAGGAGATCTACATATCCGTATCGCCAAGCTTGCCTTCCACGCCAAGGAAAGTCCCTTCCGGACACGGGATGAAGTCTTCAATCTTGTATCTTCATAGTCCAGGAGTCCGGCTGAAGGTATAGTCCGGCCATCCGGACACCCCCTAATCCAGGACTCCCTCAGTAGCCCCTGAACCACGCTTCAATGACGACGAGTCCGGCGCGCAGATTGTCTTCGGCATTGCAAGGTGGGTTCCTCCTCCAAGTACTTCATAGAAGATTTTGAACACAAAGATAGTGTCCGGCTCTGCAAAATAAGTTTCCACATATCGCCATAGAGAGAATAATATTTACACAAATCTAATCTGCTGACATATTCCGTAGTTTGACACACCACGGCCAAACCTTTATCTGAGTCGTTTTATTATCCCACCTCAGTGCGTCATGTGAGGCGGTTTCCTTGGCACGTCCTGTCAAAGCAGAGATCGTGTCCCCTTATTCCGGGATTCTCATTAATACGGGCGTGGGTAACCCAACCGCGCCATTGGTTACGGCGCTTGGAGATAAGCGAGTTTTACCAGGCTGGTGGGGACATGTAGTTGCGTCCACCCATATAAGGGGATAAGGATCCACCTTTTTCACCTACGCCTTCTTCCTCCCTTGCTTATCCATTCTCGCGCACTCGAGCTCCAGCGCCCAAGTCCACACTCCCCACCTCAACCTTCTCCAGCCATGTCCGGAGCGGGAGGCAAGTGGATGGTATCCTCCGTTATGGAGGGACACATCAAAAAACTGAAGAAGGCCGGATACCTGTCTAACGACATCGCGTACCGTCTTCCTGGAAAGGGGCAGCTCCTCCCCACCCCAAGGCCCCATGAGAGGGTAGTGTTCCTCCCCCACTTCCTCCGCGGACCAGGCTTTCCGATCCACCCATTCATCCGGGGACTCATGTTCTACTATGGCCTGGATTTCCATGATCTGGCCCCGAACTTCATCCTCAACATCTCGGCGTTTATCGTCGTGTGCGAGGCTTTCCTCTGCATCCGCCACCATTTCGGCCTATGGCTCAAGACTTTCAATGTCAAGCGGAAGGTGGTGCGTGGCAACCAGGCGGAGTGCGGAGGCGCCATGGTGGGCAAGATGCCCAACGTCTTATGGCTCGAGAGCTCCTTTGTGGAGACCCTGAAGGGGTGGCAATCGGGGTGGTTTTACATCACCGAGCCATGCGACCCTGAGTGGGTCGCAGCCCCTGAGTTCCGGTCCGGACCCCCAACACGGCTCACGTCCTGGAAAGAGACGGGCCTGTCGTGGGGCAGCAAGGGAGAGGTGACTGGACTGCAAACATGCCTCCAATCCCTGGTGGACAAGCAGATCATGCTTGTCAACGTAGTCCAGGTTATGCTCATCTGCATGATCCTCCGTGTCAACAACGGGCCTTCAATCTGTGGGAGTTCAATCCGGCGCAGCACTGAACTCTGAGCAGGCTCTTCGACACGACGTACGAGGATGCCTGGAAGGTGCTCTTCAAGGGTGCCGAAGCTCCCACATCCACTACCGAGGATCACGGATTCAGTGCGCAGCGTCATGCTAGCGCGGTAAGTTGTTTGTTCCTCTTACAGGGTATTAGTTTTTCATAGTTTGACTCTTATGCGGGATGTAAGCCCCCTTACCTTTGACAGGCTTGGCAGGCGCAGTCCGGACAGATCAACTGTCCGGCTCCTTTGCCCGAAGACCCAGCCGATGCCCGCTTGGCGAAGCTGCTGGTTCCGGCACCCTATGTGGTGCCGAAGAAGAAGGCCACGAAGAGGGCCACGGGGACTCGAAAGAGTGCCCGGCGCCAGGAGGTGTCGGATTCATCATCCGACGGCTCTGAGGCGCATTCCTCCCGTGAAGACGAGGAGGAAGAAGAAGAGACCTCTCCCCCTCTAGCGGGAGGAGAGAAGAAAAGGAAGGCCGCCCTCTCTAGGGAGGCCAGAGAGTCCAAGAAGGGAAAAACCCTTCCTTCGGACTAATCCACCGACGCCGATGACGGCGGAGAGGAGTGGCCGCTCAGGGCCAAGCCCCTGGCGAAATCGTAAGTATCCGGATACCAGAGTAATTCATAGTATTCCTTTATTGCACAGCTTTCCCTTATGTCGAATATGATTATGCAGCCCACCCAAAGACCGGCTCGACACATCGTCGAGCGGTTCACTGGACTCGTCGGATGTGAATTCGCTTCTGTCGGCTTCCTCCCCCGCCCTGCGGACGACGCCGAAGTGTTGTCTCAACAGGTTCCAAGCCAGGAGGAGGTGGTCCTGGAGGTGCCGCAAGGCGACCTCCCGGACTCCAGGAGTAAAGGGGATAAAACCCCCCAGGGCTCCAAGTCAGGCTCCAGGACGGACACCGCTTCGGAACCTTCAAAGGTTCCAGAGTCCGGCGGGCGACCTCCTTCCAAGAGGAGCAAGCCCACTATACCGGTGACCCCCGTCCAACCGGAGGCGTCGGACAATCTATTGGAGGCACCTCCATCGACGAGGGGCACCACACCATTATGAGTGCGGTGGTCTAGAAGGTTCAGTCCGCCAAGAGCGGACTGACTGAAGCTTGTACTAGCCTTTTAACAGGCTTGAGGTAAGTAAAGAATGTGTAAATAATATTACCGCATAGGCAGTAGCCCCTGATGCTCTTTTTGGCGTTCGGGAAGAAAAGCCGAATAGAGGATCAAATAAAATTCGCAGGAGTCTAACAAAAAGGAGTCAATATGCGTATGCAGGCTTCTCTACTTGCGTCCGCCGCACTGACTTCGGAAGTGGACACGCTAAAGCAGAACCTCGAGCGGTCTGAGCAAGAGCTCGGGCGTGCCAAGAAGCAGCTCGAGGACAATGAAGGTAAGAGATACCTTGTTTAAATATATATAAAAATGTGCAATTGCAAAAAATGACAGGATTATCATGGCTATTGTAGGGGCCACGTCTGAGGTGGTGACCCTTAAGCGAGCGCTAGTCGAGGCCGAGAAGAGGGCGACCGCAGAGCGCTCCGAGCGGGAGAAGTACGAGGCCCAGGCTGGCAAGGTACAGCAAGAGCTCTAGGTTCTCATGAAAAAACATGAGATTTTGGAGCGTGGCTCAAAGACGCGAGCGTCCGAGCTCGCGGCGGCTATTAAAAATGCCAAGTCTACCAAGGCCGAATCCCAGAAGGCCCTCCAGGAGTTGGATGAGGTGAAGAAGATAGCGGCGGGTAATGCATTCTATATGAAAAGCAAACATATAAACGTGAGTTACTTGTTACTTACCCAAATCCGGAGCTCTCCAGGAGCATTTGCAGATCTTCCCCAGAGTGTGTTCGATGCCGCCGCATTCTATCGAGCCGAGGAGGGCAGCTAGACAGAGAAGGTGTTCTGGTCTCAGTATGCTGAGGCCGGACACACCATGCCCCTGAGCGACCAGATGAATCAACTGGTCGAGCTCCACAAGGCGGCCGAACAGGCCGTGAAGGGCCTCATAGTTCGGCTGTGGCCTGGAGAGGCTCTGCCTGGGAGCTATTTTGGGCTGGTGCGGCGGCTGGTGGAGGCCTGTCCAAGGCTCAAAGTCATCAAGCACTCCGTCTGTATTGAAGGTGCCCGTAGGGCCCTTGCCCATGCTAAGGTGCACTGGGGCAAGCTGGACGCTGAGAAGCTTGTAAAGGACGGGCCATCGCCGGGGAAAGAGCATCGCAAGCCCGAGAATTATTATAAGGATGTTCTGAAGGGTGCCTGCCTTGTGGCGGATGAATGTTCTAGGGATGTAATTTTTGAGTGAAACTTGCTCGTTTTGTCCTATGCATTGAAAACTTGTTCATATGCGCTAAGAAAAGCTGTTGGAATTTAAAATATTACCTTCTGTGCGGCTGTTTATCAATTCGGAGAGATGGCGAGTCATCGGCTTCTGCCCCCGTGCCGCTAGTGCTGGGGTGTTCGGGGATAAACCTGAGCGCTCTTTTTCCCATATTTGGGTCCTTCGAGGGAGGCGCTCAGCCCAACGAACAAGGCAATCAGACTATAATGCGTGAACACTCTCACTTAGCCATAGAATTCTATAATTTTAAATTTCAGCAAAGCCCCTGGTATTCGGAAGACCGAGTTCGGGGCGCTATCCATGCCTTTGGCCGGACAGAGCCGACTCCTCGCTCTAAGCGGCATAAGTCTTTAGGGACTCGAAAAACCTCTCGAACAGCGACCAGCTCTCGCTTCATCATGACAGTCAGTTTTAGCTTTCTCCATTGAGGTGCTCGACCCAGCTCAACTGGGGCACAATTGCAGTGGTTCTCCTAGTGCTACCTTAGCCGATATAGCGGAACGTAAGGCACCAAAACATAGGAGCCTGGCAAACCCAACTATTGACCCAAGACATGATTCGGAGCCGATGCATATAATGCTATAAGTTCGGGGTGCCGAACTTGTTAAAGTGTTCGGACTTCTCACACCATATTGAGGGATACTAAAGCCCCTGGCGTATTTTGGCGGTACCAAAGTGTACGGGTGCAACATGTCGTTAAGGAACATATATTTATAGAAAAAGAGTAATGCACAAATAGGCAAAAGCTGTGCATTGTTTATTAAAAAGGGGTGCGATCAAAGCAGAACGATACAAATAATGCGATAAGCGAAAAGGTTGGACTATTTAACATGTCCGTTCCAGGGGCAGGTTGCGGAATGGTATGCGAAATAGGTATACTGCTCGTGATAGAGACCACATGGGAGTTCCGTAATGCGGCATGGCTTGTCTGCTTCCCTGGTTCTTGCATCGTTTGTGTGGCAATTGAACTGCCGAACAGGCCTTCCGAAAAATGGAGTCCTGAAAGTAGGAGAAAATTAAAAAATCGGCAGCCCCTGGTGCAGTTTAAGCCGTGTTTCGGGCATGTCGTGATGGTGCCCCTCACCCTGTACCCATGGTATTTTTAGAGCGTAGTTATGTACGCGAAGCACTGGCGTCGCCTTTTTGCGAGGGCTGGGGTTGGGGCCGCATTGCTACGCCTGATCGAATCATGCCAGGCGGTCTTGTTGTGGGTTACCCCGGGCGCACTTGACGGTGTCCGGTCGTTTAATGGCCGGACTGGAGAACTGCCTAGAGAGGCTGCTTTGCACTTCCACTGCAAGGGCCGCCGTGTGCTCCTCCGTTCGGAGGGAGCGTTCGGTGTTTCCATTGACCGTAATTACTCCTCGAGGGCCTGGCATCTTGAGCTTAAGGTATGCGTAGTGCGGTACCACATTGAACTTGGCAAATGCGGTTCGACCGAGCAGTGCGTGATAGCCACTGCGGAATGGGACTATGTCGAAGATTAACTCCTCGCTTCGGAAATTATCTGGAGATCCGAAGACCACTTCAATTGTGACCGAGCCTATACAGTTGGCCTCTACACCTGGTATTATGCCTTTAAAGGTCGTTTTGGTGGGCTTAATCCTCGAGGGATCGATGCCCATTTTCCGCACTGTATCCTGGTAAAGCAGGTTCAGGCTGCTGCCGCCGTCCATAAGGACTCTAGTGAGATGAAATCCGTCAATAATTGGGTCTAGAACCAATGCGGCGTATGCTAATGGGATGGTCCCTTCAATCGAAGGTGATCGGGTAGGAGGACCATGGGTTGAACTTTGGGGCGACTGGCTCTACCGCGTATACGTCCCTTAACGTGCACTTCCGCTCCCTCTTGGGGACGTGGGTTGCGTATATCATGTTCACCGTCCGCACTTGTGGGGGGAAACCCTTCTGTCCACTGTTGTTCGGCGGCCGGGGCTCCTCGTCGTCATCGCTATGCAGCCCCTTGTCTATATTTTCGGCATTTAACTTGTCTACCTGCTTGAACACCCAACAATCCCTGTTGGTGTGATTGGCCGGCTTTTCGGGGGTGCCATGTATCTGGCATAAGCAGTCGAGTATTTGGTCCAAACTAGACGGGCCCCTAGGATTTCTTTTGAATGGCTTTTTCCGCTGACCGGATTTATAGCCTCTGAATCCGGCATTAACTGCCGTATCCTCATCGTTGTCGCCGTTAATGCGGTGCTTCTGCTTGTTGCGACGCGACCTGCCACTGCTGTCCCTGGTTTCCGAATTACTAGGGTTCTTGGTCATATTCTTGCTACGAGCAAGCCAGCTGTCTTCTCCCGCGCAAAAGCGGGTCATGAGTGTCGTGAGTGCTGCCATGGATTTCGGCTTTTCTTGTCCAAGGTGCCGGGCAAGCCACTCGTCATGGATATTGTGCTTGAAGGCTGCTAGGGCCTCAGCATCTGGACAGTCGACTATTTGATTTTTCTTTGTTAGGAACCATGTCCAGAATTGCCTGGCCGATTCCTCTGGCTGCTGAATTACGTGACTTAGGTCATCGGCGTCTGGGGGTCGCACATAAGTGCCCTGGAAATTGTCGAGGAATGCGGCTTCCAGGTCCTCCCAACAACTGATTGATCCTGTTGGCAAGCTGTTAAGCCAATGCCAAGCTGGTCCTTTGAGCTTGAGTGGTAGGTATTTGATGGCGTGGAAGTCATCACCGCAGGCCATGTGGATATGAAGGAGATAATCCTCGATCCATATCGCAGGATCTGTTGTTCCATCATATGATTCGATGTTTACGGGTTTGAAACCCTCGGGGATTTGATGATCCATCACTTTGTCTGTGAAGCATAGTGGGTGTGCGGCGCCTCTGTACTGGGCTATATCACGACGTAGCTCCAATGAGCTTTGTCTACTGTGTTCGGCCCTGCCAAATTTGTGGCCGGCGTGACGGTTACCGTCCTGAGTCGTGGGGCGCCCACGCGATCCGTAGATCGATCTTGTTTGCCTTGCCTTGTCCTCCAACATATCTCGCAGGTCCGGTGCATTTTCCCGTACCTTGGTACGGGGTGCGGCTTGAGTGGATGGCCTAGAGGCCTCTCTGTCGCGGCCACAAGGTGGCCGATCGGCCGTATCGAGTGCAGGTGATGCAGGTTTAAGTGCTTCCTCCTCTAGTCGGGGTAGCAACCTGCGCTTTGGGTGGCTCTTGGATGGGCGTTCGAGTTTATTCTCTTCGGTCGCAAGGACTTCGGTCCATCTGTCGACTAGCAAGTCTTGATCAGCTCTAAGCTGTTGCTATTTTTTCTTGAGGCTTCTTGCCGTGGCCATAAGCCTGCGTTGAAAACGCTCTTGCTCGACGGGATCCTCTGGCACGACAAATTCATCATCGTCGAGGCTTGCCTCGTCTTCGGAGGGAGGCGTATAATTATCGTCCTCGACCTCTCTGTCTGCCGCTCTCTCATGAGGGCTGGCTTCTCCATCCTCCTGTGCTAAATCTTGCTGGAGGGGGTTTTCTTCGGACTCTCTGGAGTATTATTATCTCCCGTGCTGGATTCACCGTATTTGTTTTGGCGGGATTTTGAGCGGCACCGCTGACGCCGGCGCTTAGGCTATTTCTTGGAGGGGTCATCCTCCGTTGTTCCATCGCCATCTCCTTCTTTTGGGGTGTCCACCATGTATATGTCACATGACGAGGTGGCTTTCTAGGGCCCGATAGGCACTGGTTCTTCATCGTCTCCTGCATCGGCGTCCATACCGTCGATGTCTTCGGAGTCGAAGTCGAGCATGAAGGTTAGATCATCGACAATGGCTACAAAGTGGGTGGTGGGAGGGCTTTGAATTTCTTCATCGTCCGTAACCCAACCTTGCTGACCATAGTCCGGCCAGGGCTCTCCTGATAAAGAGAGAGACTTTAGTGTCTTCAGAATATCGCCGAAAGGCGAGTGCTGAAAGATGTCCGCGACAGTAAACTCCATGATCGGCGCCTGATCGGATTCGATCGGCAGGGGCGCGGAGGGTTCGGAGTCCGGCTCCTTGGAGTCACGAGTCTCGCAGAGTGCGGGGCTGGTGTTCGGCTCGATCACCGTTGGGATTGCAGCCCCCGAGGCGGTGTCCAACCACCCATCCTCGATCGGCGCAACTGGCTCCGAATTAAGGGTCGAAGCCGATGCGGGTGCAGCCTCCAGGGCACTGTTCGGCGGCAGAGCCAGATCATGCTCATTGTGACAGTGCGGCGCGCTTGGCAATGGCTCGAATCCGTCGAAGATCAAGTCCCCGCGGATGTCAGCCGTGTAGTTTAAACTTCCAAATCTGACCTGACGGCCAGGGGCATAGCTTTCGATCTGCTCCAGATGGCCAAGTGAATTGGCCCACAGCGCGAAGCCGCCGAAGACGAAGATCTTTCCGGGGAGGAAGGTCTCACCCTGGACTGCATCGCTATTAACGATCGTAGGAGCCATCCAGCCTGACGGCGACGACACAGAGGAACTCTCAATGAAAGCACCAATGTCGGTGTCAAAACCGGCGGATCTTGGGTAGGGGGTCCCGAACTGTGTGTCTAGGCCAGATGGTAACAGGAGGCAAGGGACACGAAGTTTTACCCAGGTTCGGGCCCTCTCGATGGAGGTAAAACCCTACGTCCTGCTTGATTAATATTGATGATATGGGTAGTACAAGAGTAGATCTACCACGAGATCAGAGAGGCTAAACCCTAGAAGCTAGCCTATGGTATGATTGTTGTTGTGTATGTTGTCCTACGGACTAAAACCCTTTGGTTTATATAGACACCGGAGAGGGTTAGGGTTACACCAAGTCGGTTACAATGGTAGGAGATCTACATATCCGTATCGCCAAGCTTGCCTTCCACGCCAAGGAAAGTCCCTTCCGGACACGGGACGAAGTCTTCAATCTTGTATCTTCATAGTCCAGGAGTCCGGCTGAAGGTATAGTCCGGCCGTCCGGACACCCCCTAATCCAGGACTCCCTCACCAGGCATCTCAATGTTTTGCCGACAATCAACAGCGCGTCGGTGTTTGAAATTCATTCCCATTTCTTGCATGGGACCTAAGCATGCACCCAAGGACACAGATTTGATTTTTCAACCAATTTATATGCACTGGAGCATGTGCATGTAGTTCAAATTTGAATTATGCACATAAATGCATTGAAAACTCAGTTAATGCATAAAAATATCCAAAAGAACCCCGAAAAATCAAAAAAATTGAGACAACACTCCTGTTGTTCTATGTTGACACGAGAAATTTTTTGGAAGCAATAAGAGGTAGTGGATATCGTTTCGTCCCCAAAGGTGGGACGTTCCCTACCAAAACCATGATGCTTGTTGTGAGAAGCTCTGGTTTGTGAGAAGCATATACCCCAACCTGCCCCAAACGGGACAAAAAATTTACCACGACATGTTGATTCCGCTCCATGAAAGCATGCCAAGTTTCATGAATTTTAGACGAGTTTTGGATTTACTAGAATTTAAAAACCAGGCATCTCAATGTTTTGCCGGCAATCAAGGGTGCCCTGGTGTTTGAAATTCATTCCCATTTCTTGCATGGGACCTAAGCATGCACCCAAGGACATAGATTTCATTTTCAACCAATTTATATGCACTGGAGCATGTGCATGTAGTTCAAATTTGAATTATGCACATAATTGCATTGAAAACTCAGTTAATGCATAAAAATGTCCAAACGAACCCTGAAAAATCCCAAAAATCCACACAACACTCCTGTTGTTCTATGTTGACACGGGAATTTTTTTAAAGCAATAAGAGGCAATGGATATCGTTTTGACCCGAAAGGTGGGACGTTACCTACCGAAACCATCATGCTTGTTGTGAGAAGCTCTGGTTTGTGAGAAGCATATATCCGAACCTGCCCCAAATGGGACAAATTTTTTAACACGTCATGTTGATGTCGCTCCATCATAGCATGCCAAGTTTCATGAATTTCAGACGAGTTTTGGATTTACTAGAATTTAAAAACCAGGCATCTCAACATTTTGCCACAATCAAGAGTGCCCTGGTGTTTGAATTTCATTCACATCTCTTGCATGGGACCTAGAAATTCACCCAAGGACACAGATTATATTTTTCAACCAACCTTAGTGCATTGGAGCATGTGCTTGTAGTTCAAATTTGAATTATGCACATAAAATTCCTAGAAAACACAGTTAATGCATAAAAATGTCCAAACGAACCCCGAAAAATCACAAAAATGACACAACACTCCTCTTGTTCTATGTTGACACTAGAAATTTTTTGAAAGCAATAGGAGGCAATGGATATCTTTTCGTCCCCAAAGGTGGGACGTTCCCTACCGAAACCATCATGCTTGTTGTGAGAAGCTCTGGTTTGTGAGAAGCTTATACCCGAACCTGCCCCAAATGGGACAATTTCTTTACCAAGGCATGTTGATGCCGCTCCATGATAGCATGCCAAGTTTCATGAATTTCATACGAGTTTTGGATTTACTAGAATTTAAAAACCAGGCATCTCAACATTTTGCCAGCAATCAACAGTGCCCTGGTGTTTGAATTTCATTCCCATCTCTTGCATGGGACCTAGAAATTCACCCAAGGACACACATGTGATTTTTCAACCAACTTTAGTGCATTGGAGCATGTGCTTGTAGTTCAATTTTGAATTATGCACATAAAATGCCTAGAAAACCTAGTTAATGTATAAAAAAGGACAAACGAACCCCAAAAAATTCCAAGATTGAACAGAACACTCCTGTTGTTCTATGTTGACACCAGATATTTTTTGAAAGCAATAAGAGGCAATGGATATCGTCCCGTCCCCAAAGGTGGTACGTTCCCTATCGAAACCATCATCCTTCTTGTGAGAAGCTTATACCCGAACCTGCCCCAAATGGGACAAAATTTTCACCACGACATGTTGATGCCGCTCCATGATAGCATGCAAAGTTTCATGAATTTTAGATGAGTTTTGGATTTACTAGAATTAAAAAACCAAGCATCTCAACGTTTTGCCGGCAATCAACAGTTCCATGGTGTTTGAATTTTATTCCCATCTCTTGCATGGGACCTAGAAATTCACCCAAGGACACACATGTGATTTTTCAACCAACTTTGGTGCATTGGAGCATGTGCTTGTGGTTCAAATTTGAATTATGCACATAAAATGCCTAGAAAACTCAGTTAATGTATAGAAAAGGCCAAACGAACCTCGAAAAATTCATTCTCATTTCTTGCATGGGACCTAAGCATACACTGAAGGACACATATTTGATTTTTCAACCAATTTGATGCACCAGAGCATGTGCATGTAGTTTAATTTTGAATTGTGCACCTAAAATGGCTAGAAAACCAATTTAATGTATAAAATGCCCAAACGAACCCTGAATAATTCTAATTCTTTTACGACACACATATAGTTGCATGTTCATTGTAGATAAAAGGTCTAGCAATTCAAACAGCATCCATTGCCGCTGTGACCCCATTTTGTAATTCAAATCAAGTAGATCACACACAGTTTATTATCACCAACCGTGTGAGATGTAGTACAAAATATGTTGGAGCACCGTCGGTGTATAGTACGCCTATAGCTTACGCGAGAAGGTGCATCGGCTACAGTCGGCAACTGGCATGTCAAGCCACTAGCTCGCTCCCCAATAACTCCCGCCTATGCATCCCTCGCAATCTCAAAAATATCTACTGCCTGGAAGGTTTTAATGTTTGATAGCACATGATTAGTATGTGCGGACTGTAACATCCCTAGCCTTGCTATGCACTTTGACTAGCTTGGTTGCTGCATCACGTCTAAAAATTCATTTAAACCTGAATTGGGGATGTTAAACCCTAGCACCAAATGAAGTTCAAATAGGTTCAACCTAAACTAATCTTCAATGAACCCAAAATGCCCTTTGAAAATGTTCATGATTTCTGATAAAGGTGAAAACCTCTGCCAAAAATGATGAACATATTTCTAGGTCATATCTGGGTTTTTGATTTAAATCATTATGTATTTGAATTTGAGCATTTAATTACTATTAATATTTAAATTGCTCGAATAATTCTGAAACTAAATGTGGGCCACTTGATTAATTTAGGGAGTGTCCACAAATTATTTCAGGATTTTACAAAATGCTTGGGTATTTTTACTAAAGCCAAAACAGTTGCAGATAAATAGAAAACATAAAGAAATTAGAAAACAGAGAGGGAGGGATGCTCACCTGGGCCTCACCCGTGCTGGCCCAGCCCACCTGGCCTGGTGCCAGTCATCCCTAACCTCTGCTAGTAGGCAGAGGGAGGACAGTGCACGCGCGCGCAAGGCGCCACGCCTCCTGCCTGCCTGCAGCCTCCCGACGCGTCTGGACGACGCCACACGCCACCCTGGTCCCTCTCTCCCACTCCCTCATCCTTTCCCCGCCTCTGCTTCCTCTCTACAGCACGCCCGAACACCCCGCTGCACGCCGACGAGCACCACCGTAGCCACAACCATCCCAGCGCCTCCTCGTGCTGTCCCTGACGTCCGCCTCAACGCCGTGAAGCTCCCCCTCAACGAGAGCATAGCCGGATGCCCTGTCGCCTCACCATCGACCCATCTTCTCCGCTCGGCCGCCGAGATCGCCGGCGACCTCACGTCCAGCCCGTCCCCGAGCTCGCCGTTCGCTCCCCTGCACTCGCCGTGAGCCACTGACCCTTCCCTCCTCTCCGTTCTCGCTCTCGTGCGCCGTAGCCACCACACCTTGCTCGCCCGCATGCGCCGCCGCCTGTTCTCGCCGCCGACATGTCTCTGGTAATCTGACGGTTCGGCCATCGTGCTCAGCTTTCTCACCGCGCCGCGTAGAGGACGTAGGTGCCCCTCACGAGCTGCCCCGGTCACCGTAGTGTCGACCCCGTGCTCACTCGAGCTCCGACGACGACTCCGGCCACCCCAAGCCCAACCACCGCCACTACTCGACGCGGACGAGCACCCGCATCACGTAGATGCCCTCCGCCGGCCATTTGGTCGCCGGAGGAGGAATCCCAAGTCCCTCTATCATCTCTGGCCTTGCCGGCGACGAGCCCCGGGTCAACTTCAGCGAGTTTGACCCGGGTTGACCTAGTTTGACTCCCCCTCCGAGTCACTGACATTTGGGGCCAGCCCCTAACTAATTTCTAGACTAGTACTAATTAAAATAGGTTAGTTAGTTAGACACTGACCTATGGGCCCCACTGGTCAGGTTTGACCTGGATCGGCCCTGTTGACCACTGACATCACAGTGACGTCATGCTGACGCAGTAATTCTTTTCTAGAATTTAAATAAATCTTAAATGGTTTATTTATTTCAGAAAATGTTTAAAACTTCTAAAATTCATAGGAATTCAACCATAACTCCAAATGAAATAAGTTATATATATGAAAAATGATCAGAAAAATCCAATCTATCCATCTGTACTGGTTTCATGCATAATAAAGAAACTTAATCCCGCTGTTTAGTTCAAAACATGATAATGCATTATATGAGTTCATAACTTGAGTTTGAATTTGAACCCTTGGTTCAAATAAGCTCAAAACTTTCTGTCCTAGTTGCATTAGCTCAAAACAGAGAATGTTGCCATGTCATGATCATGCATCATATTGTGCATTGCATTGATTGTGTTTTCTCTCTGTTGCTGGTAACTGTTCCCTCTGAGTAAACGTGGTTCCGACAATGAGATCGATGACACCGATGAAGAACTATACTATCTTCAGAAGTGCTAGGCAAGCAACCCCCCTTGTTCATTTCAATACAATCCTACTCTCTGCTCTTGCTCTCTTTTATTGCATTAGGACAATAACATTTCAACTGTTACCTTTTCTCGGTAGTTGAACCCATTCCTTTACATGACCTGTCATTGTCACCAAATAGCTAAACCATCCTAGCATGCTTAGGAGTTGCTTGAGCTTTGTTGTGACCACTCTTCCATGCTCGCTTGCTATGCTTAGAGTTGTGTCGGGTCTGATCCATCTAGGTGATGAATTGGAATGTACATGTCCTAATAAAGAGACTTAAGTGTCTTGACCCGTTTTGGTCAAGTTGGTGATGAGAGGTCGTGTTGGAAAACATGGTGGATTGTCTTGTGATATGGCTCACAGGAATTGAGTTCCATGCTTATCAGAGAGCCTACCTTGCGGTCACACGGACATTTGCAGTCTGGTGTGCGGGCAGGTGACGCATGACACATGTGTCCGGGTGACACACGGCATGGCACAGTGTTCGGACTGGATGTAGATACGTGTTCCAAGAGGGAACATTGCTGATGGGATGGGTTCCTTTGAGTCAGGGTTAACATCATCTATTCGAATAGCCGCGTCCACGGTAAAGGACTACTTGGTTTCTTATACAGTTCATAGACAAGTGAAAAGTGGTTACTCTAAAATGCGCAAGATAAGTGTGAGTGCTATGGATGGTGTTCTTGTAGGGAGACGGAAGCGGATCCATAGTGGTGTATTGATTGGTGAATATGTGGACTCATGTGCACCACCTCAAAAGAGTTACTTGTAGACGTAATTCAGGATAGCCACTAAGTCAAAGCTGGCTTGCTGTAGTTAAACCCCACCACCCCTTTCTTGATACTGATGCATATGTAGCTAGTTCTGATGTAAGTCTTGCTGGGTACAATTGTACTCTCGTTTGCTTAATTTATGTTTTTGCAGAGAGACTTTAGTCTCACTAGTAGTTCCGCGTGGACTTCGACGTTTAGCTTGTTACCTCAGCTACGATCTTGTACCCTTTGGAGGGTCTTGTATATAGATAGGCTTACTAGCCTTCTCTCTTTTCAGATGTCTGTACTCAGACATGTTTATGCTTCCACCTGTGCTTGTTGCTCGTATGACTTGAATGCTGGGTCATCAGACCCATGTTTGTAATATCTGGCTCTTCGGAGCCTAATGAATAAATACTTTGAGTTGTAGAGTTTTGTTGTGATGCCATGTTGTATTTGCACATATCAGCATATTGTGTGTATGATTTGAAATGATTGGCATGTGTGGAATCCGACAACCTAGTTCTGTATCCTTGGTAGCCTCTCTTACCGGGAAATGTCTCCTAGTGCTTCCACTGAGCCATGGTAGCTTGCTACTGCTTCAGAACACTTAGGTTGGCCGGCATGTGTCCTTCGATAATGTGTCTGTCCCTTCTGGAAAATGTCACGCAGTCTCTTCCAGAGTCTTGTTAGCCCAGCTACTACAGCCCGGATTCACTCGCTGATGACCGACACGTTTGTTGCTGGGTCATGTATGCATGTCCGTGTAAGTTAGTGCCACTTTGGGTTTATGACTAGTCATGTCGGCCAGGGTTATCTATCATATGGATGCTAGCGACGCTATCATATACGTGAGCCAAAAGGCGCAAATGGTCCCGGGCCAGGTAAGGTGGCACCCGTGGGAATACCGTGCGTGAGCCCGCAAAGTGATATCATGTGTTACATGCTAGATCGATGTGACTTAGGATCGGGGTACCGACAACTTTGATATCAGAGCCTGACTGCCTGTAGGATTACCAAGCCAAACTGGTCGAAGTCGAGTCTAGAAATGCTTTAGTTATGTAGGGGAATTGATTGTGGAAGGGAACATAAGGTTCTTTTTACTCCTTTACCCTATGCCCTTCTGATCCGAGTCATCTTATCTTTCCTACGAGGTTAAGGAACTAGGCCTTCTATTCTCTCTATCAGGATCACGTGTTATTAATCCATAGACTTATAGGATTGATGGATTCAAGACTCAGTTCAGTTCCTATTACTTCCGTGTGTTCATAGCTGGCCTCAGAACCTTGATATTGCGATGTTAAGTGGTTATGCCACCATTTTGCAGGATGTCTCAAATCTTTTTGAGCATTTACAGCCGTTATGCTGTCCGAGTCATCCCAGGTTTCTAAATAGTCTGATGCACTTGCAAATCTTTCTTCACGTTCCCGATGTTCCTTTGGGCCAGATTAACCACACTAACCAGTGTGTTGAGGTACTCCATTGCCTCGACATATATGTTAAAGCTATTATTATGAGACTAGGGTATCTTAGAGAATCACCTAGGAATCTAGCCATGTTTTGTGTTCCCAGTGTGATGATTATGGCCATCATTCTCGAAAGCATCCCGTGATGCCATTTAGTTAGTAGGCATTCTATTCCTGGGTTCTTGAACCGAAGATTCACTCTACTTATTCCGTGTTGATAGTGTTTGCTCGTTCCTTAGGATATTAGTAACCTTTGTGATAGTCCTTGAGGTCCGTGGTATTTTCCTCTTCCAAATACCATGAACTACTTGTGGCAGAAGTTCCTCGTTGAACTGAAATATCACAACCAGAGTGCTCTTGATGAGTTCTCGATTCTATGTTGTGACTCTGCCAGTTCTACCTTTCTGCATGGGTTATCTGGAAGAAATATGTTGAACTCGTTCGACATACTAATCTATGCGTCCACAACTCAGAAAATTATAAGCTCCTTTGAGTTGTCCCTCTTTAGTTGTTTTCTGACCTTCGTCTATCAATTGATAGTCAAGAGTATGCGTGCATTCGTTCATCGATGCCTATTATTCTTGTGTTCCGTCAAGCCATTCTATCTCGGAATGACTAGGAGAAACAAACTCCAGTACCTTATCCATCTCCAGGATTGGGTCAAAGCAGTTGTAATCCACAAATCAAATGCCAACCTAGCTTTTGATTCTATTCTACCCTGAAGTATTACCGTCTTATGTCAAGAATGACATGAGAATTGCACCACCTCTTATGAATTCTTGACACAGTGATACTTCTTGTCATCATTGTTCATTCCTCGGTTCCCGTGTTATTGTAACCGGAATGCCGACAAGTGAATCATGATGTGTGAAATCAATACCCCTAGCAACTGTGTCGCTTGGTACTTAATGGACAATAATTATATTCTTAGCGTGTTGGTTACTGAACCATCATTCTAAGATTGATCGTGCTACCTAGTCCATTTTGCCTGGTGCACTCCTCGATCAACGAGTTAGGATTGTGTCAATCCCTTGCTCTTTTGATCATATCGTCTTGCCTTGAAAAGCAAGATTGTTCTCGAGCTTCATAACATATCGGTGGCTCGTGATTTTTCGAATATCTTCTTGGAAGTATCACCAGGTTGTCCCCTGGCCGTTATGTTGAGCTCGTGATCAAATGGTTTTCCTTTGAACCACCCCTTCTCCAAGAATCTGCGTTGGGTACCCCTGAACTAGTTGGTTAAGCTAAACAATAACTTGGAGAGTTGGAAGATAAAAGCTTGCCCGACTTAGTTCATTCCAAAGGGCTATTTGTGTGTGTGCGTGTGTGTTGAAGAAAGATGATATCTTCATCGATTGGTCCTCGTGATCAGTTGTTGCATCTATTGTCTTGTCAAAACTTTGATTTGAGTGTGGGCTATCATCAAATCAAATCAGAACCAACGATACTCGTAATGTTGTCTTACTCGTGGTTGATTCCTCGAGCATACACCATTATATCTTTTGGGTCTGACCAATGCCATCACCTTGTTCACATAGTTGTGGAATTCCACCTACATGGAAGCCTGGATGGATTGTTGTTGAGCCCATTGACAACAATTTCATCTTGTCCATGATTCATGTTGAACATCTAAGTTAGTGTTGAAAGCTTTAATAAGCATTATCTTCATGTCCCGTTCATGAAGCATATGTTCTGATGAAAGAAGTGACTTCCTCTAATACATGTGCATTTGATGCACTACAAAAGAAAGACACATCCGTGGCATTTTGGGCCGAACAATTTTTTTCTGTCATGCATATGACACTTCTATGACGATAATTGTGAAAAAACCCGGTATCATCATAGATGTGGTGGGATCCTACTTCTATGACAAAAAATCATGACAGAAAATGGGCTTTTCGTCCTGGGCGGGCCGGAGACGCAGCTGCATGACATTCTTTGGGCCGTCCATGACGGAAAAAACCGTGGTAGAAGCGAGGGGGAGGAAAATTTTGGGGAGTTCCCGGTTACGGTGGGAGGTCGGGGGCCGAGTGATGCGCGTTTCTCTCGTACACGTACGCGTGTGTGTGCGAGGCGTTGGCTCTAACTGAACCCGAGCAAGGCGTTGGGCTCTAACTGAACCCGAGCGATTGCACTGCAGGCTATGCGTTACTGAACCCGAGCGATCGATCGATGGCTGTTAACTGAACCCAATCGAGCGATTCCTTCGCTACTACTGCTAACTAAAGCCGATCGATTGGATGAACAGTGAGCGTTGCCGGGGGTGGTTTGGATGAACAGTGAGCGGTGGTGTTGCATCTGGATGAACAGGACCCCATGGTGTGGAGGGCTGGATGAACAGTAGACGGTGGAGGGGTGCCCATGGAGGGGTGGTTGAACATGACCCCATGGTGTGGAGTGCTGGATGAACAGTAGACGATGGAGGGGTGCCCGTGAAGGGGTGGTTGAATAGTAGCCGGTGGAGTAGAGCGCGGTGGAGGCTGGATGAACAGGAGCCCGTGGAGGCTGGAGGAGGTTGACTTTGGAGAAGAACAATATCCCGTGGAGTCCCGTTTTGCGGTACGCCACACCCCTCCCGATGAACAGGACCCCCGTTTCGACCGTAGGAGGTCCGTTTCGTCTGTTTTGCGGTACGCCTCACCCCTCCCGATCAACAGGACCCCCGTTTCGACCGTAGGAGGTCCGTTTCCTCCATTTTGCAATACTCCACACCCCTCCCGATCAACAGGACCCCCGTTTCGACCGTAGGAGGTCTGTTTCCTCCGTTTTGCGGTACGCCACACCCCTCCCGATCAACAGGACCCCCGTTTCGACCGTAGGAGGTCTGTTTCCTCCGTTCTGCGGTACGCTAGGCCTCGTTTCCATTGCCTGTTCCGTCCAAGCCCTCCCGATGAACACGACCACACATTCCGTTCTGACCCAGCCAGTTGGCTCCCATGCGTTCCGTTGCCTCCCGATGAACACGAGCATTCCGTTGCCTCCTGATGAACACAACGCATTTCGTTGCCTCCCCATGAACACGACGCATTCCGTTGCCTCCCCATGAACACGACGCATCCCGTTGCCTCCCCATGAACACGACGACGACGCTGTTTCTCCATTCCGACCCAGCCATGTACACGTGCCCTCGCCATACGTATGCGCGAGTAGGCATTCGAGACCCTGCCCGTATGTACGTATGTGGCCATATTTTCTTTCTTACACCATGGCCGCTGTATGTATGTGTTCACGTTACATGCGCACCTCTACTACGACACGTACGCGCCTCTACTATGACACGTGCACGCCTCTACATATATGTACATACACGTTCGCGACCAGAATGACAACGCTATGTACGCTTCGACCAGGTGGGTCCCGACTGTCAGGCACTTCCTTGCCTGCGAAGATGTAGCTGGTGGGTCCCAGCAGTCAGGGGGCGAATTGTTTTTTTTGCCCGGACGCACTTCCTTGCGTGCGAAGATGTAGCTGGTGGGTCCCAGCAGTCAGGGGGGCGAATCGTTTTTTTTTTCCGGACGCACTTCCTTGCGTGCGAAGGTGTAGCTGGTGGGTCCCAACAGTCAGGGGGAAACATTTTTTTTCGCGAAATACAGTGGCCCGTCCGGTGGGTCCCTGCTGTCAGGTGGAGGAATCATTATTTTCCGTGTAATAAGGAGGCACTTCCTTGCTGCCGCCTTGGACCCACCTGTCAGCCTCTCCATGTATAGTCCATGTCCGATGGAAGTCATTCCTTGACCACATTGACCACGCCGCGCCGAGAGCACCAGGGCGGTGGACGACGGTGAGGCCTAGGAAGGGGACGACGCGGAGCTGGTGAAGACGCGGCAGTGGATGCCCATGCAGAGAGGAGTATGAGGGTTCACTCGTTCGGCTGTGGTGTGAGGCTGCCGTCGCCGCAGGGCCTGGCCAGCGGTGGGAATAGTAGGGGGCGGTGAGGACTCCGTGGCAGCACAGCCGGCCACAGGAGGCAGGAGCAGGCGGCACGACCGGCGCTGCTTTGGGCGGCTGGAGCAAGAAGACTAGAGGTTGAAGAAGCACTATGGCCGTTGGATGGACATCATACGGTCACTAGAGCTAGAATCGTTCATATTGACTAAGTTGACAAAGCCCTCCGTCCCCGTCAACTTAGTAGGCCCACAAGTCAGCCTCCCACCAAGGTGGGTCCCAGCTAGCAGGGGGAGTATTCATTTTTTTGTGCGTAATAAGGAGGCACTTCCGGTGGGTCCGAGCTGACAGCGGGGGGAACGTTTTTTCGCGAAATACGGTGGCCCATCTGATGGGTCCCAGCAGTCAGGGGGAAATGTTTTTTTGTGAAATAAGGTGGCCCGTCCGGTGGGTCCCCGCTATCAGGTGGAGGAATAATTATTTTGCGCATAATAAGGAGGCACTTCCTTGCGGCCGCCGTGGACCCAACTGTCGCCCTCTCCACGTATAGTACTCTTCCAATGGAAGTCGGTCGTTGACCACGTTGACCACGCCGTGCCGAGAGCACCAGGGCGGTGGATGACGGCGAGGCCTAGGAAGGGGATGACGCGGAGCCGGGGAAGACACATCAGTGGAAGCCCGTGCGGAGAGGAGTACGAGGGTTCACTGATTCGGCTCCGGTGTGAGGCTGCCGTCGCCGTAGAATAACAGGGGGTGCGGGTGAGTGGAGGGATGGCCTGGCCAGCGGTGGGAGTAGTATGGGGGCGGTGAGGCCTCCGCGGTAGCACAACCGGCCACGGGAGGCAGGAGCAGGCGGCACGACCGGCGTTGCTTTGGGTGGCTGGACAAAGAAGACCAGAGGTTGAAGAAGCACTACGGCCGTTGGATGGACATCGTATGGTCATTGAAGCTAGAATCGTTTATATTGACTAAGTTGACAAAGCCCTTGGTACGCTCCAATAGTAGGCCCACATGTCAGCCTTCGAAACGGTGCACCCCAGATGTCAGGAGGAGGAATCATTTTTTGGACGGCCGAAGCTAAGAATATCCGAGATTGAAGAAGAAGCATGACATCTGTTGGATAGACATCCAACGGCCACTGCTGCTAGAACCATGTGTTGACTATAATAAGTTGACAAAGCCTTGCATACGCGTCAACTTATTCTTTTAGGGGACGCATCACTTAGTAGGCCCACAAGTGTGTGGCAGAGAACTTATAGCCCATTTGCGTTTTGTAAGAATGTACAACCCATTTTTGAATTCTAATGGAATTTACAACAGCCCATTTATAGTTTATTAAAAGTACATCCCATTTTCTAGCTAGGACAATGATTAATAATTTCAACCAACTGTTGAAGATAGAATTCAATAAAATTTCCCACATTTTGATGGGATCCGAAATATTTTTATCCCGAAATATCTAGTCAGATTAAATATAAATTTGTATTACGTAAAAATCCAACGAAACATTGCGCGCGCAATAATGAAAATTTAAGATTTTCAAAATCCATAAATAATATTTTATAAACTAATTTCGTGTTTGGTGTATTTTTTATAGTTACTGCCCAGTTTTTATAATTATGTCCCATTTATTATTTTTAAATCCCATTTTCCTGTTAAGCCTAATGCATCCCTCCTAGGAAAGATTTGCAGCCCAGCGGGGTGGAGAATAACAAGTTAACCTTGCCTGGGTATTCCTCAAAAAGACGTATAGCTGGGCTAGCCATTTTCATCTTGAAAAAATTAGTATCTGGGCTGGATATCTGGCCTGGGCTAGACGGGCCACAGCCCGCCCAGTTAATACCCTGCTCTCCTCTGAACAACAACGAAATCATCGCCAAGAAAAACTCTGCAGTGCTCACGCCTAAAAAACACAAATACTGCTCGAGCTGCTTGGTCCCAGCTGTCGGCCGCACCTTGTGCAATTCTCTTGTTTATATTGACTACAAAGGTTGACAACGGTGTGGGACCATGATGTCAGGAAACCAGGAGAAAGCAAAAAAAATATAGTTGTACATAATAAGGAGGCACTTGCGTACGTACGGCTATGGCCCTAGTGGGTCCCTAGTGTCATCCAGTCAAAATAAAAGTCATCTCCTGAATCCTCATGTTCGTTGATGATGTTAACAACGCTCGGCGCCACGGCGAGCGCAACAACTCGAAGGACAATGGAGAGGGCCTCGCGGGCCCTACGGATGGTCTGATACAGCACCCGCTGCTCATTCAGGAAGCCAGGATCATCGGACACCTATGAGAACCTTCGAGAAACTGAGACAGCATGAAACGGTAAGGCCGCGCTTGGGAGCTCTGGTTTATTTCAAACCTGTATTAACATACAAGTGTAATTTACTCGTCATCAGAAACAACGCGTAAAATACAGGCGTAATGAAACCGAGGGCCCAAGGTCTGTAAGTAAAATCAGTGGGTTACGCGTGTAATTTGAGAGACCAGTGTATATTTTACGAGCACTGCTATATGGACGACATTACCAGACGATACATGCACGACGTGCGTATCATGCCATCCATGGGCAAGGCTGAAAGAGCAGCTAACGGCTGGATTAGCAGTCGTCCGATTGACATTTAGCGTTTTTATCGTGTGTGAAGTACTTCCGATATTTTACTAGTCGAAATCGACCAACCAAGCGCCTTCGCCCGAGACCATCTGCTTTAATTTACAAGGGTCAGTTTTACAAGCGCTTTTGGCTGGAAAACGACGATCCAATCACGGCCTAATATCATGAGTTGGTCGAAAGATCATATGGTTTCACGTCTAACCTACCCGACTTATTGTATAGGCTATGAATGAAACATCAGACGATGAACTTCTTAAGCACGGAAACAACAGAAGAGGATGATCTTCTTAACAAGCAAATCACTAGCATTAGATCGACATGCAAAACAATACGAAGCATTATTCTCAGGAGGCACGGTGAACAGCTCGTGATGCCGCATGCCACAACATTCCAAGCTCAACTTTGCAATCAAACACAAGGCCTGGCATTACATAGACAATATTCAGAACAAACTCTTAACACAGGAATATCTCAGCAGAGTAACTATTTACTTCTAAACTGAACACAGGAATAGGAAAAAACACTCGACGCTGCTCACAGCAAGGGCGTCCCAGTCAAAAATATCAAATGCATGCCTTCTGGCTAACATCAATGAGCAAATTTTGACAAGGTTTTCCAATTCCAATATATTAAACTAACGTCTTCTTGCTAACATAAATGATTAAACTTTGACAAGCTTTTCCCATTCAAAATATGTAATGCCTATGATCGTGGAGTCCTGTCGTAGCTTCTTGTACTTGTTTGGGCACTTTTTGCCCAGGGCACTCCATGTGTTGTTAAATTGCCAATGGTCTCTGCAGACTAGTCATGTCACCGGTGTCTAATAATACTCTGTAAAGCTTCTCGGTCATTCCGTCTGTAATGTAGCGCAAACAGTGACTGCTTCTTTCTGCAAAGTGGAACGACCAACTGGACCTAGTAATGCAGCAGTTTGCCTTGGACACATTGGCTCCTTTTGTGCAGTTCAACTAAAATCGAAGTCGGAATAAAACCAAGCTTTAATTTTGATATCCCTGTAAGCAACAATAGGTATAAGGGAAATAATTACTGAGAAATAACGGTTGATGACTTGTACTGCCGGAAGAAAAGCATCTACTGATCTACTTTATCTTAATGGGAAACAAAGCAGGAGAGTAGAAATTCTCCATCAGTGTGATTCATTCATATTGACCGAGACATTATCTTAAAAATGCCTTGTTTCAACATGTATAAAGAACGACAAAGCAGAAAAGTACCATTCCTAAAACAATGCAACTGATTCATTTTAACAGAGACATTATATACCTTGGTTAAACATGTAGAAAGAACTACAAAGCAGGATAACACCATTCCTAACAAGTGTTGCAGTTTTGAACTAAGATTCAATAGTTAATTAATTTTGAGAGTGGCATTGCTTAATTTTACCAGCGGCATTAGATTAACGAAAAGCATAAACAGTTCCAGGGGAGAGTGGGCGCAACAACAATATGTGCTTCCATCTACTTATAAAGGGGGTGATGCAGAGTTTGTTGTAACAAAGAAACAAGCATAATGTCTGGGTTGGTCCCATTTTTGTTCACTACTTAATGGGAAAAGATAGCAATACAATAGCTTCAATTCAACATTTATTTAAAACAGTACCAATACAAGTAGCACAACATCTCAAAGCACACTGCACAATCATGTGGATGAAGGCCTGTACTAACCTTTCATGAGATGGACAAGATAATATATGAATCTGCCAACACGAATAGGAAATCCAATCTCGTTTTGTGCAGTTGCACTGAAATCAAGCAAAGTGTTTCGCGTAGCAAAGCAAGATGTCACAATAGCAACAAGTTGAATAGATATCCCTGTTTAAACAGAGGCAAAAAGGGAATCAATTACTGGCTAATAAAGGAGGATGAAACATGCGGCCACAAAAATGGTAATCCCGCCAATCCCTAACAAGTGTTGCAGTTTTGAAATAAGATGCAGTAGTTAATTCTAAGAGTGGCATCAATTACTGGCTTATAAAGGGGGTGATGCTGAATTTGTTGTAACAAAGCAACAAGCATCATGTGTGGGTTGGTCCCATTTTTGTTCACTACTTAATGGGAAAAGACAGCAATACAATAGCTTCAATTCAACATTTATTTAAAACAATAAAAAAACAAGTAGCACAACATCTCAAAGCACACTGCACATCATGTGGTTGAGACCAAGATTTGAAAAAACTCGCCACGAAGACTGGAATCAAATCTCGATCTCCTTTTGTGCAGTTCCACCAAAATTAAGCAAAGTCACCGGTGCGACATTCAAGTTGAACTGCACAAAACACTCTTAAAACACAAGTGTTTCGAGTAGCAAAGCAAAATGTCACAATAGCAACAAGTTGAATCGATACCCCTATTTTAATAGAGGCAAAAAAGGAAACAACTACTTGCCGATAAAGGAGGATGAAACAAATGGTGACAGAAAGAAGCATCTAACTTATCTTGGATGGAAAACAAAGTAGGACAGTAGCATTTCTAAAACGGTTGCATTGATTCATATTAACAGAGACATTCTCTTGAAACAACATTCGTTAAAAAATGTAATTTACTTTTAACAGTGGCATTGCTTCAATTTTCCGGCGGCATTCTTAGATTAACAACAACAAAATAGCTGTATGGGACATGCCAGCACCATGTGCGTCCACACGTATAAATGAGTGATGCAGAGTATGTAGCCAAGCAGCATATATGCGCTGGTCCCATATTTGTTCTCTTTGAACCTTCTTCCTATCTGAGGGCAGCAAATCTAGTCCTGCGCAAACTACCCGACCCCCTAGTTTCTTTCCCTTTTCTACAAAGAGATCAGTTCCTTATAGATGTGTGTACTGGGTTACCCCCTTTTTCCCTTTTCGACCTACAAAGCGGCTGGATAGCCAGTCTATACTACTTTCCGCCCCTCCTTTCCTCATTGAACCACGTCCTAGATTCTTGCTCCAGCCGACCGCACCCTTCTTTCCTCTTTGAACCAAGACCTAGATTCGACTACAGATCGAAAAAGATCCACATGCAGCTAGAGCAACGACGGTTTCAAAGAAACTTATACCTTAGGGTCATCGGGATGTGGCTAGGCGTGCGGCAGGAGGCCGGATCTGCCCACACTACGTACGGCAGCGAGGAAGAAGGGGTCGGTCGCCCTCCCGCATAGGCGCTGGGTGAAAGAGAACAACGCAGCCGGCAGTGGATTGCCTCCCTTGCCGAAGGCGATAGAGTGAACGCTGCACCTCCTCCCCTTCCCGGGGCGGCGGGATACGAACGCCTCCTTCACCAGCTGTGAGAGGGGAGAGAGTTACAAGAGGCCAACACAGTCTTGTTTAGATCTGGTGAAGAGAGGGTGAGAGACTGTGAATATAGCAAACCCTAGCAAATGAACGTTAAGCCTCCAACGTGTAACATATATGTAGTGCGGCGAGCGTGTGGAGAGTGCAAACCCTAGCGAACAAGCGCTGAGGCTCCCGCTTATATATAATTATATATACTACTGTAGTACGGACTGAGCTCCGGTGTAGGGGAACGTAGCATAAATTCAAAATTTTCCTATGTGTCACCAAGATCTATCTATGGAGAAACTAGCAACGAGGGGAAGGAGAGTGCATCTACATACCCTTGTAGATCGCTAAGCGGAAGCGTTCAAGAGAACGGGGTTGATGGAGTCGTACTCGTCGTGATTCAGATCACCGATGATCCTAGTGCCGAACGGACGGCACCTCCGCGTTCAACACACGTACAGCCCGGTGACGTCTCCCATGCCTTGATCCAGCAAGGAGAGAGGGAGAGGTTGAGGAAGACTCCATCCAGCAGCAGCACAACGGCGTGGTGGTGGTGGAGGAGCGTGGCAATCCTGCAGGGCTTCGCCAAGCACCACGGGAGAGGAGAAGGACTTAAGAGAGAGGGAGGGGCTGCACCAAAGGCATAAGGGGTTGGTGTCTCAAGTTCCTCCTCTCCCCCACTATATATAGGAGGGCCAAGGGGGGTGGTGCGCCAGCCTAGGAGATCCAATCTCCTAGGTGCGGCAGCCAAGGGGAGGTTTCCCTCCCCCCCAAGGCACCTAGAGGTGCCTTCCACCATTGGGACTCTTCCCTTATGTGGAACCCTAGGCGCATGGGCTTTTGGGGCTGGTGCCCTTGGCCCATCTAGGCCAAGGCGCACCCCTTACAGCCCATGTGGCCCCCCGGGACAGGTGGCCCCACCCGGTGGGCCCCCGGGACCCCTCCGGTGGTCCCGGTACAATACCGATAACCCCGAAACTTGTCCCGATGGCCGAAACAGCACTTCCTATATATAATTCTTTACCTCCGGACCATTCCAGAACTCCTCGTGACGTCCGGGATCTCATCCGGGACTCCGAACAACATTCGGTAACCACATACAAACTTCCTTTATAACCCTAGCGTCATCGAACCTTAAGTGTGTAGACCCTACGGGTTCGGGAGACATGCAGACATGACCAAGACGTTCTCCGGTCAATAACCAACAGCGGGATCTGGATACCCATGTTGGCTCCCACATGTTCCACGATGATCTCATTGGATGAACCACGATGTCAAGGACTTAATCAATCCCGTATATAATTCCCTTTGTCTATCGGTATGTTACTTGCCCGAGATTCGATCGTCGGAATCCAATACCTAGTTCAATCTCGTTACCGGCAAGTCTCTTTACTCGTTCCGTAACACATCATCCCGTGATCAACTCTTTGGTCACATTGCGCATATGATGATGTCCTACCGAGTGGGCCCAGAGATACCTCTCCGCTTACACGGAGTGACAAATCCCAGTCTCGATTCGTGCCAACCCAACAGACACTTTTGGAGATACCTGTAATGCACCTTTATAGTCACCCAGTTACGTTGTGACGTTTGATACACCCAAAGCATTCCTACGGTATCCGGGACTTGCACAATCCCATGGTCTAAGGAAATAATACTTGACATTAGAAAAGCTTTAGCATACGAACTACACGATCTAGTGCTATGCTTAGGATTGGGTCTTGTCCATCACATCATTCTCCTAATGATGTGATCCCGTTATCAATGACATCCAATGTCCATGGTCAGGAAACCGTAACCATCTATTTGATCAACGAGCTAGTCAACTAGAGGCTTACTAGGGACATGGTGTTGTCTATGTATCCACACATGTATCTGAGTTTCCTATCAATACAATTATAGCATGGATAATAAACGATTATCATGAACAAGGAAATAATATAATAATAATCAATTTATTATTGCCTCTAGGGCATATTTCCAACATCCGGTGCCTTCACTGCACCTACTTTTGGCTGTATGACAGGTGAGCCGGCCACATTTTGGGCCCGCGTGTCATAAATCCAAAGGCAAGTGCACTAAGTAAATGAAGCTGCGTCCATATAGTACTATCGTGTATACGACTAATATATAGTGGAGTGGTTTTCTTATTCTCTCCATAACAATCGTTTTAAATTGTGTAAGTACGAAACGAAACTCTTTATTTAATGTACAGTGAAGAAAACTAGTACTACTTCCGATGAACTAACGATCCACGCCCACCCGTCCTGGTCGCACTTCCTGTCCTTCACGTGTGGTACACTACCCTCCCTTAAGTGAACAACCACACATGTGCCAAATTATCGAAACGTGTGAGAGTGTGTACAAATAAAGAATTTTAATTTCAATTATCGGAAAGGTTTGAGAGTATTACAAAGTTTGACTTCAGTCAAATCGAATATGCGGAGTAAATAAAAATGGAGGGCTACTACATCCATCCAGGTTTTTAGTCCACAGCATTTTTTAAATCAAAGTTAATAGCTGGACAAATAAAATTACAGGGGAGCTGGAGAAAAAGTTGTGAGAAGGCTTAGAAATCAATACAAAACTTATACTCTTAGTACCAACGTCGATCCTTCTTCGAGGAAACATTTGGTTCATAGCCAATTGTGTGATAAAATTGCACCAACATGAAAGACGACTACGTCTCCAACGCAACCAAGGTGAACTGACGAAGGATATCATCTTTGTGTGTAACAAGCAAAGAGCACTGATGGAAGACAGCTTGTTTTTCATTGAAAATTGATCAGCTTCACCAGCCGACGCAACCACGAGGCGCAACCATGAGCATCGATATGTCATCGTGGTGATGCATCATCTATTTGGCATCAAGTTTGGGTGAGGCACCTATGAAGTTCGACAAATCCTCACTGTGGTATGTTTCTTCTCACTAATCAAGCTTGAGAAAGGAAGAACCACGTGGCAGAGGACAGTGAGGCGGAACAACAATGGCCATCCAATTTTGTGCAGTTCCACTAAAATTGAGGAAGACATGCCCGGGTATGGAGACACGCATCGCTGTTTCCAAAAATATAAAAAAGGGTTAGCAACGCCATCTCAATTGTCAATAAGAATTAACGAAAAGTACACCAACAAACAAAAGCATCATAATTATCTTGATGGGAACTAAACCAGGATACCCAAGAAAAAAAACATTTCTTCATTTAACCAGTGATAATACTACCACCATATGGACAATGACCGCACAACCACCATGTACTCTTTGTCGAAACAACATGTATACCTCCACTGAGGCATAAATCAGGACAACTTTTCGAGTGGCATTTCCTCTATAATAGTACTAGTAGGTGATGTTGGACCAGCCGACGAACCCTAGATACTATGCATGGGGAGCTGGGGAGTAGCCGCATAGAAGAAAACCCGCACGCACTGACCTGGGGAGCTGGACCAGTACAAGAAGTTATACCTCAGGTGGGCGAGATGTCGTTTAGGCGGGCGGGATCTGCCCACACGACGGCAGCGAACAAGGGCGCAGAGGATCTTCGTCCGCGCCAGCGCTGGCTCTGAGAGGACGGTGCGCATCGGCTTCCTCCGTCGCCGACGGCGACAACGTCAACGCTGCACCTCCTCACCTCCCACAGCGGACGGGATTCGGCCAGATCTGTGACCACCGGTGAGGAGAGAGAGAGAGTAGACACTGTCATCTTGTTTTGATATGGAGAGGGTGAGAGAGCGAGATGCGAGAAACTCTATCAAACAAGAGGCTATAATGGAGTAAAAAATCACTCCATAGCAGTGGTTTTAAATAGAATACGCGCTTTCCTGGAAAAAAGAAACGAAAACTGGCGGACAATTTTTTAAGGGTCTGTCTAGGACACATCTAGATGTGACATAGTTATGTCACATCTAAATTGATGTCCACTCTGTTTGTGGTCTATTGTTTCCTAGTTTTTTTCATTTCTTGTTGCTACATTATATACTTGTGGGAGCTTAGATGTGATATCCTTAAATAACATCTAGATGTGAAGTAGACAAACTGATTTTCTAATGTACCAAGAAAGAAAACTCAATCAAAAACACGCCCCCGCTGCCAGGTCGCGAGAGTCGTCGCACGCACACACATAGACATAGACATGCATATCCGTGTTTACATAAAATTCCATTTCCATCTCCATCTCCAATCATATTTGTCCAACTGGCACATTATTTAATTATATACACAACAATATTAATGTACAACATCTCTTGTTTGCGTACGTCCGGACCGCTGCCACGGCCGGTCCTGACCAACCCGAACCCTCTTCATCACCCGCGCGTGCTTCCCGCCCGAAACGGTCAGTGCCACAATCATGCCCGGCCAGAGCGGACGCGACCTCTCACTGGCGCCGACATTGAAGCGGCGCGCCGGCCGAGAGAGCGTCGCCCGCGCCGCTTCTGGGTGCATGCGGCTGCTCCGCGTTCAAAGGTCGCAATAGCCGACTACAACATGCATGTAAAAAGTTCTTGGGAGTCCGTGCTACAGCTAGCTGTCCTCCCCCAACTCGTCAATCTCTTCCAGTAGTGCTAGTACTCCATGGCGCGATCCATGAACAAGCAGGCGGGAAAGTTATCATATTCTCGGTTTGCGGTGAGTGGCATGCCGAGCGACCATGTGGGGTCGAGCCGTGGAGGAGGGTGAGACACAAACACGACAGACGTGATTTAAACGTTGGTTTTGCTCGATGGCGCGATCCAACGAAACGACATGTTGGTTTCTCTCCGTTTCCATTTTTCTCGGAAAAACAGAAACTTTCCACTCCATTTTCATTCCTATTCCAAGGTTGCCCCGTTACAACATTCCATCAAATACAAAGGAAAACTAACACGCATGCTGATGCATCTCAATGATTCACAAATCATAGCCAATATTTACTTCACAACTAAAGAAAAAAGTTGTGAGAGCATGTATGAAATAAAAACTACTGATGGGGTCACTACGACTTAAACCCTAAACACTAAACATGATTTAATTTCCTGGCCAGGTAGAACCTGTCGAAGGAAAGACGGCTGGCACCCTCGGATCAGACGATGCTTTTGTGCAGTTCCACTAAAATCGACCTGAGCATCCCTGATGGCAAAGATATTGAAGAAGTATGATTAGAATAATAGTACTGACACTAGTTCATGAGACATAAACTCATCACAAGTAGAAGCCGGTAGAAGTAGAGAAAGATCGACATGGAGATGGAGCTACGGTAGTGGAGCAAGCCGGCTCCAAAAGGAAGATGGACTACCTGGGACGTCAGGCTGTAGCTAGAAGGGCGGTTGGGACGCGACATCGTCTCATACCGTGGTGACCCCCGATTGGGACGCACCGATTGTGGGTTTTCTCCCTTGCCGATGTCGACCGCGTCTACGCAGAACATTGTTCCCTTCCCCCATCTGCGGGATCAAGCCCATCGTTCTATGCTTGTGAAGAGAGCAACCTAAGCAAGCAGGCTTGTAGCTTAGGCTCCTGCTAGTGTATATATAGTGGTTTTATTTTTCTCTCCATATCAACCATTTTATATTGCGTACATGTCATTCAAGAGAGAAATGATGGTTGCTTCTTCCGACTAAGTTACTGTATGATTTGACTGCTCCTTAGTGGCCCCTACATGTACTCCCCCTACGTGTATGCAACAGTCACACGTACACATGGACGCAAAAACGCGCGCGACGCCCTAATGCATGCATGTCCGAGCACACGACGGAACACACACGATCATGCTCAAGTGCTCAACCTACACGTGCATGCACACACATACTCAGCCAGGGTGAGCTAGTGACCGTATAAACACCGTAAAATATATATATATATATATATTGAGCGCAATGAGCATATTATGAAGTCCACTGACCATATTTGTACAAATATACAGTGACAGACAGTGTATTTATCTCGTTTGAAATTAAGCCATATTAACCGGAGAGGAGGCAGTATGGACTAGCATTACTTTGCTGTGTCCCATCAACTTGCCGAACGAGGAGAAGGTTGCAGGACGGGAGAAGCTTGCGCGCGGTGGCTCGCAGGACAAGGAGAAACTTTTTACTAATGCAAGCTCTCCCTCGCACAGGCGGTGGATGTGCAACCGTTAATTGGGTGTCAGATTGCCAGAAGCATACACTATACTACTAGTGCTATTATTGTTCGACTTCCCAAATAGGTGAACAGTCAAGCGCAAAGTTTACTAGTACTACTACTACAGTCTATAAAGGTACGTACTATGCTAGTCCTAGGAACCGGATGGAGGAGCGTCTGCACTCTTATTATAATTTTAAAATGTGATAAAGCAATCTTCAACACATTTGGTTCTCTTCGAGGGTTCTCGCATGTGATAATGGAAGTTGATTGCATGGAACACTCGCCACAATTCTCGCTTAATTCTGGCTCATATTCTGTTACAAATAGTAGCGCTCAGTAATATTTCCTCTTTTTTTATTCAACATGTAAACAGGTCAGCAAACCTTGCGGCGCATCTTCGTGCGAACCATGCTTGCTGCACTTTGAATGTGGCCGAGAGCTGGCTTGATGAAACACCTCGCTTCCTACTTCTTTTTTTGCGGGGTACCTCGCTTCCTAGTGACCAGTGTCTTGGCTGATCGTCCTAAGAATGCTTATATATGAATAAAGCTCTATCATTTACCCGCAAAAAAGATTAAGCCATATTAACCGGAAAGGATGGAGTATGGACTAGCACTACTTTTTGGTGTGTCCCGTCAACTCGCAGAATGAGGAG